>NW_025919049.1:0-16980 GCF_907164915.1 Impatiens glandulifera
GATAGGATTGACGTAATCAATAGAGACGGGATTCTGACTATTGATAAGAACTTTAGATAAACGGATTGATAGAAATCCTGTTAGGATTAATATCACTTTCTATTCTACACAAACCTTCACAAACTCTTGAAAACAATTCACGTGCGGAACTATTTATTTGGGTTTGAAGCTTTGAACCAAGAAGATTGTAAGGACTGAAAGTAAAGAACACAACAAGTTGTTTATAGATGTTCGGAGCTAACTCTCATACGTCACCCCTTCTTCCAACAACCGGAAGGATTTCACTAAACTTCTTTGAATCAAATACAGTTTACTAAATAGCTATCACTCTATTGAATAGAACACACTCTGTTCAAATTACAATATGATCAATAATATCTCTTAGCTAAACAGTGCTTTTGATTCTCTCTTGAACTTGAAATGATGTACAATCAGTAAGTGCAAGAGTGATGAGTGAGAAGAATTCAATTCGATAACTAGTAGACCGAGAGATTCATCCGTTGTCCATGAGCATCTATTTGTAGTAGAAGGACACCAACATTCGAATCTTCTTCTTGGACATGTGGCACACGCCCATGGGATGACCGTCTAAAGGACATAGTACAACAGACTCTATGCTCCTGGAACGTGGCCGTAGTGAACAGTAGTGCGCCGAATATCCTTCTACAAGTGTCCTGTACTGAAAAAGTAGTGGGAGGAATATTCGCGTACGTGGCATTCATTTATTGGATGCAAATAACTAGTGTACTGGTCTATAAGAGAAAGTGGAGCAGGAGTAGCGTATAACTAGTTGATCGTGGGTAGACGTATGCTAACTTCAAACGGCTACTGAAGCGAGGCATTAAACGTGCTCCATTAGACTGCTAAGTCTAAGGGAGTTTGACGCCTACGTCTAAATACATGTTTGTTAGATTGGCACGTCTAACTACATATCTGTTAGACTGGCACGTCTAACTACGTATATGTTAGACTGACACGTCTAACAATGTATCTATTAGACTAGCATGTCTAACTACATATCTGTTAGACTGGCACGTCTAACTATGTATCTATTAGACTGACACGTCTAACTACGTATCTGTTAGACTGGCAAGTCTAACTACGTATCTGTTAGACTGGCACGTCTAACTACGTATCTGTTAGACTGGCACGTCTAACTACGTATCTATTAGACTGGCACATCTAACTACGTATCTGTTAGACTGTCACGTCTAACTACGTATCTTTTAGACTGGCACGTCTAACTACGTATCTGTTAGACTAACACGTCTAACTACGTATCTAATATATTGGCACGTCTAACTACGTATTTGTTAGACTAGCACGTCTAACTACGTATCTGTTAGACTGACACGTCTAACTACGTATTTGTTAGTCTGGCACGTCTAACTACGTATCTGTTTGACTGACACGTCTAACTACGTATCTGTTAGACTGGCACGTCTAAATATGTATCTGTTAGACTGACACGTCTAACTACATATCTGTAAGACTGACACGTCTAACTACGTATCATTTCTAATTAGCCTACTTAGACCACGTCTAAATTAGCCAAATCTGATGCACCTGCATAGAAACAATTAGACAACTTAGCTTCTTTCATATTAAATATCATCAAACTCAATTGATTAATATTTAGGATTTTATGTTAATTAACTCTTTACTTAATCTTTTCAAACAATTTCTTCTGAGTTAATTAACTCTTAATTTTTTCCAACAATTTTCCCCTTTTTGATGATTTAAATTAAATGATCAAAATCATTTGAGTTCATTTAATCCCGAAAAATTTTCTCAAAAATTTCCCTTTTTAATGATGTTAAAACCATGCAATCTTAAATAAAGCAGTGTAAACACCCATCAAATACTTTCAAAATAGTTCACAAAAAATATCCCAACATGTATTTTAAACCAACATAAGTTATAAAATCATTCAATCATAAGTTTTAGAATGAAAATGATAGAAGCAAAGAAAGAAATTTATTGTCCTTCCCTTTTCACGTTTACGTCAACATTGTCTTGATCCAGAGAATAGCCAGTTAGGAGGTTGTGAAACCGAGTGATAGCACTTCGGCCGCCTCCACTTCCACCGCCTCTGTCGCTTCCACGACCCGAGCCTTTCTTTCGTGGTCTTAGACCTTCTTCATTTTTTTCTATAGCTTTTCGTTTTGATCGGGTTCCTCTAGCAGCAGCTCCTCTTGCAACTCCACCTCTTGAACTACCTCCTCTTGAGCTACCTTCTCCCTTTTTAACATTATCAACTATAACAACATCAGGGAGTACAACACGGGCTCTTTCCTTAGAGGCATTGGCTTCTGCCACTTCGATAGCTTGAATAGACCTAGCAAGGGAGTCAACATGCTCCATTCTTTCTGCTTTGACTCTACTCATTGATTTGGATACTTCCATTAATTGAGCTTGAACGAGATCTATTGAAGTCACAAGGTCCTGATGAAGTTCCAAGTTAAAAGCCTTTGACTCGGCATGGTGTTCTGTTTGAGTATTAATGACACTTTTTTCAAACTTGCTATACTTGGAATTTGCAATGTTGATTTCGTATGTGTTTCTGTGCATAGTCTTCTCCAATTCTTTCTGAATAGCGAGGAAGGAAGACATCTCTTTCTGACTTATTACCGGGCCCTTTTCAAGATTAACCAATCTGGACTGCATATCCGCCATATTCAGATTGATGGAATTTATTGCATCCAACATAATATGAAAATTTGCATCTCCGGGAAACGCCTCTTCAGAAGAATGAGCAGCCGAGGACACAATTTGAGAATGAGCCGGAGCAGTCTGAATAGGACTTATATTTGAAAAAATCTCCTTAGACTCGTCTTCATCAAAAGAATCATGAAATAAACTTAACCCAAACGATTCTGTGCCGTGAGCCTGTTGGAGAACGGTTGTGCAATAACTATGCATAATGAGATTCAACCTCTTCAAAGCATTCTACTCCGTACGAGCATCTCTGTCCAGATGGTTGAAGTTGGATTTTCTCTTTTCTATCATGGGAAGAAGGATATGTCCCATGATGTTGTCCACCACCAGTTCCTTTCGACTAAGGGTTTCAGAAACCACATCTGTCATAGCCCATCTTAAAATCATTTTCTCGTTCTTTAATACACTCTTCCATTCTTTCACGATCTCCTTTTCTAAGAACATCTCATCAAACTGAGTTTCCATTCTTTAATTCACCCAAGTGTCAAAGATGTTGATTTTCTCAACAACCTTCTGTTCAACCTGCTCCATCACAAGATTCACAATGCAGCCAAATTCAGATACCTTCTCAAGAGATTCAGCGACAATCCTCTTCCCTTTTCCAAGAACCTCAACAGGTTTAGGTTTAGAAGTAGGCAGAGGTTCACGGATAGTTATGCCGGCACCTCCCCTTGTCGATCTCGTAATTTAGAAAGGGGTCTTAGGCTTCAGAAACACCCCTTTTAGAAGAACGGATAGAACGTCTTTCCCTATAAAAGTAGATTGCATTTCAACAATCTTGGTCGAGAGAGGCTAAACAACTGGTAGAGTGGGAGTCTGCTCAGATAACACAATAGCAACAACAAACGTTGGAATAATGACCTACTCTATTTCAGTGGGAGTTTCAATAATACTGGTAGTGTCAACAGCCGCTGGCACTTCGGGACGAACATGCGAAGAGACCCTATCAACATTTTCAATAGTTGGACCGATTGGCTCAATAGTCGGCCTTGCAGCTTGTTCCATCACAGGAACATCATAAATGGGCACAGAGGCCAAAGGAGAGGAGGAGGTTACCTTTTTGGACTTCTTAGACGCCTTAGACGTACCTGATAGAAAAATTAAGTAAGTTAATTTTCAAACTGGCCACACATTACAAGTTTTGAATATTTATTCTAAATAATCAAAAAGGGAGAAATTGATAGAAAAAATTAAGTAAGTTAATTTTGTGGAACCGGACAGACGAACTAAACATTTGTTAACTTTCATGTGGTACAGATCAAAACCGTATGAACCGGTTGGGGTATCAAAACCGGTTGCTGCCATACTTCAAAGAAACCAATTCCAAGTGATCAAGTTAAAGATCAGAGGAACCGGTTTTCACTTTCTCAAGCGACCGGTTAGCCAAGACAAAAACTTACACATCAGCCGGATCATTCTGCACAAAGACACAAGAACCGGAAGATTCAAACTTCAAGAGTGACGTACCATGACAAAAGAAACGTGTCTTGAAAGAATAAAAGAAGATCGGATCCGATCGGAAGCATGCGAGGAAAGCAATGATGCTTTATTGATCTGAAATTGACAACCGGAGGTGCATGTTCAACACGTGTCCAAATCTGAAAACCGGCTACGTCATCTTTTGCTCAGAGCTGCCTGCATGACTGCTAGGTGTTGAGGAAGGTGAAGCGTGCAAGCAACCTCTCTGCACCAAGCGTGATAACGATCAACCAATCCAGAAGAGAGAGAAGAAAGTAACCGTTGGCTACTTTCAGCTATAAAAGGAAGATCAAACGTCTTCATTTAAAGCATCATCAGTTCTGAAAGTTGCACATTACAAATTACGAAAATCATTAAGTTCTAGAGAGATAAACTGTTTTATTCCAAAAACCGGTGTGTCTAAAACCGGAAGCTTTTTGTGTGTTGTTGTGTTGAGTTGTTGTATTACATCAAAGTGTGAGTTTGGTGTAACCGGCGAGTAGCGAAGTTGGGCTCGACCGGAGGTGTTATTGTAACTATAAAAGTTAGTGGAGATCCTTCTCATAACCTGAGAAGAAGGGGTGACGTAGGAGGGTTTGCTCCGAACATCCATAAACAAATCCTTGTCTCGTGTTCTTTCCTTTGCTTTTATTATTCAGCCTAACCTCAAACTAATCATACTCCTAAAACCGGTTACTCACATCCATAAAACCGACTCCTTCTAAAACATCATCTAAAGTCGCATTCGTTGCTTCAACCTGAAACAGACATTTCCGCCCTTGAACCCGGTTCAAGAGTCTGTGACAGTTTGTGCAGTGCTGAGAACGGTTATAGTCTCTAACCGGACTATCACCAAAGTGTGTGTGTTGTAAGCGGTCACCCTTCTCGAAACCGGAAAACACCCCGGTCCTCCAAGGGCGTCCCCGATCCTAACAAGTGGTATCAGAGCGAGGTTCTCAGCATTCAAGCAACCAAAGAAGATGGGAAGCATGACCCACAGCGACAAACCGCCAATGCTAAACAGCGAAGCGTTTAGCAGTTGGAAGAAGCAGATGTATCTACATCTGATTACATTAGATGATGAGATGAGCCGAGTCCTGAAAGAGGGACCGATCAAGATCAACAAGGAGGCAGAACTATGGACGAGTGAAGATCGAAGACGGAGTAACCTGGACAACCATTGCATTAGGCACATCTACAAGGCTATAGATAATAACACTTTGAACAAAATATCAGAGTGTGAAAATGCAAAGGAAGCCTGAGAAACGATTATTCAGATCCATGAGGGAAACGAAAGAACTAAGGAGAACAAAATCTTGGTGGCTACACAGAAGTATGAAAACATAAGGATGAAACCGGGGGAAAACATGAAAGAATTCAGCAACCGGTTCACCAGTGTAGTCAACGAACTTCAAACACTCGGAAAGAAGTATGACAACCGAGAAGTAATCATCAAAGCCCTAAGATCTCTGCCAAGCACGTGGGACATCAAGACCATGGTGATGAGGGAATCAAGCACCCTTGGGCAGATGAAGTTGCATGATGTGTTCGAGGATCTAAAAGCCTACGAATTCGAGATCAAGTCTCGGATCGAAGATGAAACATCCACATCAACTGCAACCAGAGCTTTGGTTACATCGGTGGAACCAGCGGTCCATGTATCAACCGTTCCGGCTCCAGTCAAAAACACCGATCAAATTACTGAAAATGTGATGGCGATGCTAGCTCAGAAATTCGGGAAATTCATGAAGAAGAGCCAGCCATAATCTAACAATGATTTTAATTATAACTATGTAGATAAATCAAACAAGAGATGTTATAACTGTGATGGTTTTGGACATTTCAGGTCAG
This sequence comes from Impatiens glandulifera, assembly GCF_907164915.1. Classification (NCBI taxonomy): domain Eukaryota; kingdom Viridiplantae; phylum Streptophyta; class Magnoliopsida; order Ericales; family Balsaminaceae; genus Impatiens; species Impatiens glandulifera. Next base: position 6,028 of record NW_025919049.1, read on the forward strand.
AGTGTAGAAAACCAAGAAGAGACGATAGAAAACCGGAAGGAAACTACCAAGGAAACAACTATCAGGGGAACAACTATCAAAGCAACCGATATCAGGGAAACAACTACCAAGGGAACAACTACCGGGGAAACAACAACAACCAACGAAACGACTACCGGAGAAACGATGATCAACATGCTGACGAAGGAAAAGAGATTCAGAAGGCACTCATTGCATCCGACGGTGGAAGCGAGTGGGCATACTCCGATAATGAAGACGGTGATGAGAAAGTAACCTGCTTCATGGCAAATGACGAAGAGGTATTCGATTTCTCTTCTGACGAATTTACCAAAGAAGATCTGGTTTCTGCACTCAACCAAATGGTTGCTGAGTTCAGAAACATATCTGCTTACATACCGACCCCTGTAGAAACTCAAACCGAACAGATAAATAATGTATATGATAAAACATGTGAAATCGAAATGTATGAACCGGATGAACTATTCTCAGACAATGAAAAGACAGTTCAACCGGTAACCGAAACCGATGAACGAGCAATGTACGTCACGGCTGCGTGGGAGAGATCACGTCAAGTAGTGAAACAAATGTGTAACTACAAAAGACACCCGAAGTGTAGGTATGGTATCAGTTATGAACCAAATAAACAAAACGAATCAAAACAATCTAACGGGATAAAACTCAAGAAAAATAATCTTCCGTTTGTAAAATTTGTCAAGAGTTCACAAACCGAAAATGACCTAAAACCGGAAGAAACGCTTAAATATGTAAGTCCTACTGAATCTGAAAAATGGCTTCATCCTGAGAGAAGGAAAGTCAACTGGAAACCAAGTAAACCTAATAAAACTCGACATCAAAGAAACTCATCACAACATAAGGCATTCTTGAGCAACAGCCAAGAAGTTAAGCCAAATGTTATAAAGACAGATACCGGGAAAGTGATCCGACTTATTCAAGTCTGGATCCCAAAGGGACTAATCAACCGAGGACCCAACTGAATGTGGGTATCAAAAAGGTGTAAATAATTGTTTGTTGCAGGTTAGGAGGAGCAACCGGCTAAAGAACTCAGAATGGTACTTGGACAGCGGATGCTCAAGGCATATGACCGGAAACAAGGAGCTACTAACCGACATCAAGTACGAAACCGGAGCAATCATCACATTCGGGGATAACTCAAAAGGTAAAACCGTGGGCAAGGGTAAGATTGTCCATGGTAATCTGTCTATAAATAATGTACTTTTAGTAGAAGAATTGCGTTTTAACCTGTTAAGCATAAGTCAAATGTGTGATGTGGGTTACAAAGTTGAATTTCATAAAAACTCATGTTTAGTTAAAAACCAAGATAATGATATTAACCGGATAGGAAACATTTACAAAGTTGATTGGAAAACTGATTTCGAAAAACCTGTGTGTATGATAGCCGGAAATGATCCAAACTGGCTTTGGCATAAACGGTTAAATCACTTGAATTTCAAAACGATTAATTTTATTTGTTCCAAGGAACTAGTTCACGGCTTTCCAAACGTTAAATTTTCAAAAGATAAAGTATGTGCTGCATGTCAAATGGGCAAACAAGTAAAATCATCTTTCAAAAGTAAAGGAAATTATCAATCTGAACGATGCTTAGAACTCTTGCATATGGATCTGTTTGGTCCGGTTAAAGTAACTAGTTTAGGAGGCATGCATTATACTATGGTAGTTATTGATGATTATTCCAAATTTACTTGGGTCACTTTTCTAGCTTCTAAAAATCAAGCAACTCCAAACCTGATTAAACTGATTTTGAGAATACAAAATGAAAAATCTATTCGAGTGAATAAAATCAGAAGCGATAGAGGAACTGAGTTTATAAACAGCAATTTAACTACTTTTCTTGATGATTCCGGTATTAGGCACGAGTTGTCTAGTGCCAAAACTCCTCAATAAAATGGCCTGGCTGAGAGAAGAAACCGAACTCTCAAGGAAGCCGCAAGGTTAATGATAGCTGATTCGGGTATTGCTCAAAAGTTTTGGGCTGAAGCTATCAACACCGCTTGCTATACACAAAATCGATCTTTGGTAACTAAACGGTTTTCTAAAACTCCTTTTGAAATTTACTTTGATCAAATTCCAAGCGTACGGTATTTTCGAATTTTTGGTAGCAAATGTTTTGTTCACAATAACGGCAAGAATTACTTGACCGCTTTTGATGCTAAATCCGATGAGGGAATAATGTTGGGGTACTCAGCTGTAAGTAAAGCCTACAGAATATACAATACTAGGACTTTAACAGTTGAAGAAACCGCACACGTTGTTTTCGATGAATCGGTTGAACGAAACACTGCATTACCCTTCGACCTTCACAACATAATGGAAAATTTTAATATCTATTCTGATGATGAAGACGAGGTTCCGGTTTTTAGACGCTTTGTCAAGGACCAAGCGGTTGATGCTGAAATTCAACCTGTTCAAGCTGCTTTACCGCAGAAAGTTGACGCTTCGGTTTCTACTGAAAAAATCGGTCGGTCTGACTCTGTTCAGCCTACCGATCAGTCTAACCTTGATCATCCAACCGAAAGCTTGGTAGACACGTCTCGGATTAACCTCAGAAGGAACAAAAATCATCCTCTTGAACTAGTAATAGGTAACATATCTTCACCCGTCCGAACTAGGCAACAAAATTGGGATCACTATGAAAACTCTGCTTTCATATCACAAATTGAGCCGAAAAAGGTAGATGAAGCATTGTCAGATCCGGATTGGATTTTAGCAATGCAAGAGGAATTAAACGAGTTTGAGAGAAATAAAGTCTGGTACCTAGTCCCTAGACCGAAAAACAAACCGGTTATAGGAACACGATGGGTATTCAGAAATAAACTCAATGAAGACGGTTTAGTTACGAGGAACAAAGCCCGGTTAGTGGATCAAGGATATAAACAGGAGGAAGGCGTTGATTTTGAAGAATCATTTGCCCCTGTAGCTAGACTTGAGGCCATTAGAATATTTTTAGCATATGCAACTTTCAAAAATTTCAAAGTTTTTCAAATGGATGTTAAGAGTGCTTTTCTAAATGGTAAAGTAAATGAAGAGGTGTATGTTAATCAACCTCCAGGTTTTAAAAACCCAGAACACGAAAACCATGTTTACCAGCTGAATAAAGCCCTTTACGGTTTGAAACAAGCTCCAAGAGCTTGGTATGATACTTTGACACAATTTCTATTTGATCACAAATTTACAATAGGTTCGGTAGACAAAACACTTTTCAAATTTTAAAGGAAGGAACAAATCTTACTTGTTCAGATTTATGTTGATGATATCATATTCGGATCAACCGATCCAAAATTATGTGACAAGTTTTCGAAAATGATGACTAATAGATTTCAAATGAGTATGATGGGAGAATTGAGCTTCTTTCTAGGACTTCAGGTTAAGCAGATTGAAGCCGGAACCTTCATAAGTCAAACGAAGTACACAGCCGAACTGCTGAAGAAGTTTGGATTGGATACATGCGCCGAAGCGGCTACGCCAATGAGTCCTTCAGTAAAGCTGGACAAAGATGATGATGGTCAAGCCGTTGACATCACAGCCTATCGAGGAATGATCGGATCGTTGCTATATCTAACAGCCAGCCGACCTGACATTTTGTTTGCGGTTGGAGTGTGCGGAAGGTTCCAAGAAATCCAAAGCAATCTCATTATACGGCGGCCAAAAGAATTCTAAAATATCTAAAGGGAACTCAAGAAGTGGGACTTTGGTACCCAAAAGATTCAAGTTTCAACCTTATAAGCTACTCAGATGCCGATTACGCAGGATGCAAAATCGACAGAAAAAGCACAAGTGGAACCTGTCAGTTCCTGGGTGACCGGTTAGTCACCTGGAGCAGCAAGAAACAAACATCCGTTGCAACATCAACCGCAGAGGCAGAGTACATAGCGGCTAGAAGCTGCTGTGCACAACTTCTCTGGATCCAACAGCAACTAAGAGACTTTAGAATAGAAGCCAAGGAATCTCCAATCTTCTGTGACAACACCAGCGTCATAGCGATTACATACAATCCGCTGTTGCACTCAAGAACAAAGCTTATCGATATCCGACACCATTTCATCCGGGAGCATGTTCAGGAGAAACACATCCGGCTGGAATATGTCTCAACCGAGCAACAAGTAGCGGATATATTTACAAAACCTCTACAGGAAGCTAAGTTCTCTCACTTTCGAAATATTTTGGGACTTACCAATCTTAATCAATTGATATCATGATTATGCATGCTTGTATAAAAACCGGGATATGTGTTCAGGGAGAAGCTAAAACTTCTCAAACCATATTCAAATAGGCCATTGATAAATCAAAAATGCTAACCGGGAGGGAGTCTCCGGTTATGCCCGATTACTTCATAATTTCAAATCACATGTATATTTACTATACGGTTGAAATAACCGGGTTGAAGTGGATAAGACAAATCCAAAGTTGAACAAATGTTGACATAAATCAACGTTTCTTCACAATCGGAATAAATTATCCTACTAAAACCGGTCATGGAAAACCGCTTAGTACAAATGCATTCTGGTCTGATGGAATGAACTTCTCCGGTTAACCTGGGATGACTGACTGAGTTTTATGCATATTTTGAAAAATGAAGCCTGTAATCAATAAAAATGGTCTACCACAATCAAGATGACGACATGTGTCCATCATCAAGAGAGGGAGACTCACATCTTGTCAATAGATATTTGTCATCATTGTTATCTTGGTAATAATTAGATTTTATCTTGGAAATAAACTTTAGTTACTTCAACAAGTTAAGGTCTATTAAGTAGCAGATGACATCATCAAGCATGCTTAAACTCATTAATACCAGCCGAACCCCGGGCTATATAAACCAACTATAATCCTTCACAAAACTTCACAAGATCACTATTCACAAATATCATTCTTGAGATAAATCCTCTCTCTCAAGAACATGAACTCCAACTCCCTAGCAAAGAAAATTCTATTGGCAGATTTTGACTCAATCTACCAATATGAAGATCATGAAGTCAAGAAAATGTTCTTAGCCGTAGAAAGAAGCGGGCTAAGAAGTTTCTTAGAGAACAGATTTATTCTTGACTACCTAGTAGTCGAAGAATTCTTCCAAACCGGAATGGAAGTGCATCGAGATATCATCGTTGCACAAGTCTACGGTCAAAAATTCTTATTCAACGAGACGGATTTCGCTGTATACTGCGGTTTGCCCAATGAAGGGGTAACCGACCTAACATACTCCCCGGTGACAATGGAAGAGATGTGTCGCCGGTTCTTAGGATCTGACATCCCGGTTAAACCCTGGGGTGCTAAAAGCCAACTTTCTCATAAGTACCAGCTTCTCTGCGAGATCCTGGGAAAATCTGTCTTGTGCAGAGAGAAGAGTTACTACTACACCCAAAGGCTCTTCGAGATGATGATCGCTGTAACGGTTGGGACACCGGTTAACTGGTCCTGGATCATCTTCAGTAACCTGAAGAAGATGCTCCTTTCCAACAAAACCGGCTACGCTCCTCAGCTGAGCGGTTTCTGTGCAAGTCTGGACATCCACTCCGGACCATTCGTAACTCTTCATCCAAGGCATGTGCTCACCAAGGAAAGAGTGCAAGAGATGATCGACCGGTGGGAAGCGGTGAAAGCTAGAAGAAATCAAGCGGCTGAGTCATCCAACGTCTAGCCTATCTCTTCTTATGTCCAAACTTTACGTTCTTTCCAAAACCGGTAATTTTGTTGTACTACCGGTTTTGGTCATCAATCAATGAATCGGATTTCTTTCCTCTTTTAAGTCAAAATATAAAATGATCAAATATTCAATGTGCCATATCAAAATAAAATCATATCACTCTTGGAAACACAAATCATCATTCTCAATAAGCATGCCTGACTTGACTAGACAAGACATGCCTTTATTCTCTTGGAAAATCACAAAGACATTAATGACTAGACATAAACGGCTAGATTTTTCAAATGTTCTCATTAAATGCTCTCAACCATTCCAAGCTATAAAAGGAGGCTCAATCCCTCATTTTCAAAACACGCTTCAAGCATTCCTTCTCTCTCAAACTTGAAAGTTCAGAAAGTCCTTCCAAAACCTTCCTCACTCCCTCTTCATCATCATGTCTGCCGAACTAAGAAACACTCTTATCATCGACTTTGAGGATATCAAAGATAGCGCATACTATGATTGCATCTTTCAGCATATCATAGATTCTGGGCTGCAAGGCTTCCTTAAGGGTTCAGACACCATCCTCGTAGAGGAGGTGTGTGAATTCTTCAACAATGGTCATATTTTAGATGATGGCAGCATCCGCACCATCGTCGACGGCCAATTCTTCCAGTTTACCGTGGAGGAATTCGCCAACTTCTTTCACCTTCCGACCGAAGGTTTTTCTGACTTCCCAACGCCGCACTTACCAGCTAAGGAAGACTTCTTCAAGATCTTCTCTTCTTCCTATACTCCGATCAAGGACTTTGGGAAGAAAGAAACTCTCGCTCCTCACTACCAACTCTTTCACGATTTGGTCCAAAGGTCTATCATAGGCCGAATGCCGAACCAGAACTACAGCCGGGAAGCATTCGACATTATGATAGCCATCATTCGCAACTCCTCCATCAACTGGGCCACCTACCTCTACAACAAACTAAAGCAGCTCATGACCGCTGCAAGAGAAAGGACCAGTTACGCTCCTCAAATCACCCGGTTCCTGATGTCCAAGCGTCGCAACCTTGGAACCGGTGTTCCGATTGGACCATCCAACACCATCTCTATACTCATGATACACAAGTGGTTAACAAGAATTGAGGAACGGTTTCCTCAAAACACCATGGAAAAGTGGTATGAAAGGAGGATGGAAGGAGGATGGTTCACAGAAGACTAAATTCTCTTTCTTTTTATTCTCCGGTTTCTGGTCATTTTGTTGTACGACCAAAACCGCTCAAATGTTTACTACTTTCTTTATTTATGAAATATTTTAATTTTCAAAGTCTCCGGTTTTTCATTCATATCCCTTTTTCCGGTTTCTTGAACTTATACACAAAAACTTAAAGTTAACTTAAAAACTTCCGGTTAGCAAGTCTTCAAGTAAAACCGGAAACTCGAGCAAAAATGAAAAATTTGAAATACTCAACCGCCCACGGTTTTACCTCCCAAAATTTACCGCCCACTGAATCTCCGCTTTTACCGCCGAAAGTTACGGCAGTAACTTTTGGAGGGAAAATTGGCGCCAAAACATCAATCGACGGTTCATCTTCAAGCCGCTCGGAACCGCCATGTATATAAGTTCACAACTTCTCATTCAACTCTTGTGCTTTCTCTCTCTACAAATTTCCAGATCTTCAAAGCTTTCCTCTCTCCGATCTTCATCGTTCTTCATATCTTCTTCTCAAAATCATCATGGATCTAAGCAAAGCTCCATTCCAATGGATGTTACAAGTGGATTTCGCAGATATTGACGAACATGCCGATGATAAAAACAAGGCTATTCTTCAACTTCTAAGAGATTCTGGGCTGGAAAAGTTTCTGTCTGGTCCGTTCATCATTTATCCGGCGGCGGTGACGGAGTTCCTGGCGACGGCGACACTGTCAAAAAGGAAGATCTCGGCCACAGTCAACGGGAAGGCCATTCTCATCACCGAAGAGCTTTTTTCTGAGGCTCTCGGTCTGCCCAACACAGGTCTGGACCTGAAGATTGATCTAACCGATGCAGAATCAAATGCTGCCCGGTTGGTGGTCTCTTTCTCAGGACAAGATCTGGTGATCCATTCTAGCCGGAGGAACAAGCTAAAACCGGAATACAGATGGCTGCTGACTGTCATCGCCCGCTCACTTCAGGGAAGAGAAGGTAATTTCGACAACCTGACTAAACTCAAACTCAGAATGTTGTTGGCCATTGTCCGTGGTGACAAGGTGGATTGGGGATACGTCATCTACGAAGAATTTTGCCAGATGGTGATCAAGAAAGATGGCCGGGTGCAGGCCTTTGCAATAAAGATCGTCAAAATGCTCGAGTTCCTTAATGTGGAACTGGGTGAAGGTAAACCGCTTCCAATCTCCACTATTCTTGACTCAGAATCAATGATCGAAAAACCGGAGAAGACGATCAAACCCAAATCCTCAAAAACAAAGTCGTCCAAAGGAGCCAGTTCCTCGGCTCCGGCTGAAGAAGAAATCAGACAGAAGAAACCGGCAAGAAAAGCGGTTGAAACCGAAGCCTCACCAGAATCGAAGAGGAGAAAGAAGGTAGCTGCGAGGAAGAGTTCAAAGAAACCGGCGGACTCCGAGAAAACGTTTTCCTCGGACAATCCACCATAAAGAACCGCAGACGTCTTTCAACCCATTCCCATCAACACTGTTATTCCCGTTTCTGTTCCATCCAATTCTCCAAGGCAAACCGAATCTTCGGGAAGCCAAGAAAACCAGTCCATTTCCAAGGAGGAAGCAGAGGTAAGCATTCACTCTGAAACATCCAAGTCACCAAGTAAACGAGTTGAAGAGGTATTAGTCAATGTGGGCTTGAATACCTCAGAAGCAATTGATAATGTGGTCCAAGAGATCACAAAGGAAACCGAAGAGGACGATGTTTCAAGTCGTCGGAAGCCAGTTGATCAGGTTGAGATACCTGATCAGACAGAAGCACAACCGGTCGAAGAAGCGGCCAATACAACATAGATTACACCTTCGGCTATGGAGGGAAATTTTGAAGAACAGGAACCTTCCGGTTCCGCAAGAGGCAAGACAACTCCAGAAAACCGATCGACTCGAGATGGGCCATCCGTTTCAGCCACAATACCTGAAGGTTCTGTTCAGGTCAACAAAGGCAAAGGAGTTCTTATTGAAGATTCAACCGCAACAGGAAAAGGTACGCTGCAAACCGGTCCGCAACCAGAAGCCATAACCGGGGATGAGGTTACCTTTACCGCAGAAGAAGAAGATGAAGTCTTTGAGGAACTCATCAGGGACATGAACAAGGGTGCCAGTGAAACGATAGCTCCATATATCATGTGGGTGAAGCTCCGATGTGAAACAAAAATATCCGACATGGCTCCAGGTTTGAACGGCAACAAATATTGGGACAAACTCATCAGGCTGGAAGAGAGGGCCCTTCAATTAGCTAACACCAACCTTATTCAACCTGCCTTTAGCAAAACAGCAGTAATCCTTGAAAACGCTCGGTTGCAAGCGGTGGAGAATGCCTTTCAAGAAACTCAAGGAAAGTCGCTATCTCCGATTGAAATGAGAATGGCCGAACGGTTTCTCGCGGTGCGAGAACAGCTCGTCCAAAATCTCGCTCATTGTGATGTGCAGTGGAGGAAAAGTTGCCAACGCCAACTCAATAATGCAGACTTTTATCAAAGTAAGCCTTTCTATGCGGCCGGTGAGACATCCGAAACGACTGAAAACCTGGAACCAGAATCCTCTCAAACGACTAAGGCTCCTGGATTCGATCAAGTAAAGCAAGCGGTAATTGAGAAAATTGATTCATGCCTTGGAAGCTATAAAACCGCAACCGATGAGAGGATTGCAACGGCTGAAGCTAATTTGTCCAACACTATAAAGTCCATGATAGATACGGCCATGCAGACATCAGTCAAATCTTTGATCGCCGAGTCAGTCCAAAACGCAACCGCTCCACTATTAGACATGCTGCAGGCAATGGCCATCCAAATCGGGGAGATGTCCAAGGTTCAAGTCAGCACAACTCAAACGCAAATCGAAACGGATGCTGAAACCGCAAAGAAGTTGCAAGAGGAAGAAATGGAAAGGGTCCGGTTGCAGAAGGAGATTGAAGAAAAAGACTATGAATTCGCCCAAAAGTGTAATGAGGAAGAACAGGCAGGCATCCAGAAACTCCAACCGGTTCAATCGTCACACTCAATGGACACAAGGAATAAGAAGAAGCGAAGCGCAGTTAAGAACGTAATGAAGCGGGCAGAACAAAGAGCAGTTATTCCAGTCGTGGTAAACGCACAACCGCTTGATGAAGAAGAAGAAGATGCTGAGGAACTTAACCAACGGAAGAGAAGGACAACCGAAGGATCAACCGCTACTCCAAGCGTCAGACAAATTATCGCTCCGCCACCTCCTCCACCAAAACCGGTTTGTACCAATTTTGGGTTCAAGAAAAAGGGTACCGGTCATTCAAGTGTATGGGCCGGAATGATGATTGATGCTGAAAGACGTGAGAGGGAGTGGAAGGCAAGAGAGGAAGAAGAAAGAAGACAACTTGAGAAAGCACCGGAAAAGGAGCTTCACAAGGGGGGACCATCCAAGCCCTAATCTTTCTTTATTTCCGTCAAAACAATTTATGTTTAATTATGACACGGAACTTGGTTATGTTGTTTTTATGATAGTTTCAACATATATTTTTGAAAAATTAAACACATGTTTTTAAAAAAAAAAAAATTTTCTTCCAACAGAAAACAATTAAAAACGCTAAGTTAATTTTCAAAACCGGCCACACATTACAAGTTTTGAATATTTATTCTAAATAATCAAAAAGGGAGAAATTGATAGAAAAATTAAGTAAGTTAATTTTCAAACCGGCCACACATTACAAGTTTTGAATATTTATTCTAAATAATCAAAAAGGGAGAAATTGATAGAAAAATTAAGTAAGTTAATTTTCAAACCGGCCACACATTACAAGTTTTGAATATTTATTCTAAATAATCAAAAAGGGAGAAATTGATAGAAAAAATTAAGTAAGTTAATTTTGTGGAACCGGACAGACGAACTAAACAGTTGTTAACTTTCATGTGCAGGTACAGATCAAAACCGTATGAACCGGTTGGGGTATCAAAACCGGTTGCTGCCATACTTCAAAGAAACCAATTCCAAATGATCAAGTTAAAGATCAGAGGAACCGGTTTTCACTTTCTCAAGCGACCGGTTAGCCAAGACAAAAACTTACACATCAGCCGGATCATACTGCACAAAGACACAAGAACCGGAAGATT
>NW_025919050.1:0-68779 GCF_907164915.1 Impatiens glandulifera
CTTACTTGGTACTAAAATTTTACCAGAAAAAAATAGAATTTTTGTTAGCTAAAGAAAGTAACACAAGATATACTTGAGAGATTTAATATGACCCAATGCAATCCAAATCAAAACCCAATTATACCCGGTATTAAGCTCACAAAGACAAGTGATGAAGCCAAGGTTGATGGAACTTATTAGAAATAACTTGCAGGATGTCTTATGTATTTAACTGCTACAAGACCATATATTATGTAATTCTTATTAACATGTAAATGAGTTGTCTAAATAATTCTCACTTAGCTGCAGCTATAAGAATACTGAAATATTTGAAAGGAACAATTGAGTTTGGCTATTTTATAAAAAGGAAGGAAACAAGTAATTGATTGCCTATACAAATAGTTACTATACATGTCACTTAGAGGATAGAAATAACAAATTTGGAAACACCATACTGTTGGATCCTTGTCATAAAGGACGCACTATAGTATCTTTCTCAATCATAGAAGCTGAATTTATTCCAGCTGCAGCATGTGTGCATGTCAATCTGTCTAGATAAAAACAATTCTTGAGAAAACAAAGCATAACCACTCTAGTCTATCAAAATTCTCTGTGACAACATCTCCACAATTAAATTGTCAAATAATTCAGTGATGCATGAAAGAAGTAAACACATTAATACGATGTTTCATTTTCAATTAGAATTTGTAAGGAGTAACGTTGTTTCCTTGCAATATTATTGTACGACATATATATATATATATTTATGAGTTGCATAATTTAACTTCTTGAAAATTAGGAAAGAAATTTAGTTCAAGTTTTTCAGCCTTTTGACATTTTAGTCTTTTTAGCATTTTGACTTTTAGCTTTTTTTCTTTGTTTTCTAGAGATTCTTCTTTAGTTAGGTGCTTAGTTGTGTGCGGGAAAGAGCATCAGTGTTATGGTCCGCACGCCCGTCTGAATGAACGGTCACTACTACAAAGTTGTTAATGTATACATTACCACTTTTTATACCACTTTATTTGAATAAACTTTTATAAATTATGTTTTTAAATAAAATCAATTATAGAGAAAATTATGTAATGTAATACCCGTTAATGAGCAACTCAGATCTTCTGCTACCGATTCCCGTGTTCCCCTATTGCGGACCAATCAAATTACAGCATTATTATTATAATAATAAATCAATCTGGGTAGGAGACGGAGGGAGGGAGAATCCGGAATCCGGGTTTCATTCCGGGTTCACACCAGACGCCGTTAATGGCAGCGCCTGTTAACGCCAGTAAATAATATAATATTAATATGAAACCCAGATAAAATATCTTCGCTCCGGGCACCATGTTAGAGGGAAGGGTGAGAAGCGAAGGGAGCGAAGATTTCCACGCCTAGGAGCCCTGACCCTCATGTAAATCCCCCATACCCACCCATGAGAAGACTGCTTGCTTTTCATGTAAATACACCTACCCGTCTATGTAAAGACCAAAATTACAGGGATTTTATATTTACGTTTATTAAATATTAATTCAATTTATTAAAAATGACATGCAACGAACTAATATTCGCTTTAATTAATTCATAACTCTTTTTTTTTATTAATTTTTTTGCGGGGAGACGCTCAAGAGCGAAGACTTATTCGCTTCAATTAATTTTACATGAAAAACTCATGTAAACCCCCCAACCCACCCATGAGAAGACCGCTTGCCTGCCATGTAAAGACACTTACCCGTGTATGTAAAGACCAAAATTACATGGATTTTATATTTCCGTTTATTAAATATTAATTCAATTTTATTAAAAATCACATGCAGCGATCTAATATTCGCTCAAATTACTTGAAATTTATTTTTTATTTTATTAATTTTTACGAGCAAATGATTGGCATTATTAAATATCAATTAAATTTAATTCAAATACTATGAAGCGAAAAAATATTCGCTTCTATTACCTCATTTTAGTTTTAATTTTTTTTTAAATTTTTATTTAACAGGAAATGATTTGTATCGAAGAAATATTCGCTTAAATTACATAATTTATTATTTTAAAAATATTCAATATTAAATTAATGATGATACTTTTAAAGCGAATAAATCTTCGCCTCAATTATGTTTAACCAGACGTTCATGTAAAACCCCCTTCCCTCCCATGAGAAGACCGATTACCTCTCATGTAAATACAATTAATGAGTGAATTTACATGCGGCGCATAAATCTTCGCTTCAAATAATTATTTTGATATTAAAAATAATTTATGAATTTTTTTACGAGGATACGATATAGGACGAATATTTCTTCGCTTCAATTACTTATTGTTATAATTTCAATTTCCCGCTACAATCTCACTCTACATCATTTTCATTTTCATAAGCAACTGTTCATATTCTTCTCTCTCTATCTCCCGGCGATCATCAAATATTCAACGTTGAAACCCTAGAGATTTCTTCTATTCTACAAGGATTTCTTCTGAAAATGTTAGAAAACCAAGGCAACAACATGGAAGTGGATACCATCGACTCTCGAGAGGTCGTCTTGTCAGTTTGTAAGAGCATAAACGAAAACGAAACTACCCCCAATCCTGCATCCAACGTCAATCCCCGCAATAAACCAGAGAGGTAGGTTAATCTTATTGTGTTTATATATTTTCTACTAATTTTACACATGTTTATTCCATTTATTTAGTTGAATACCAATTTATGAAATCCCACCGAAAATAATGACTTCGAGGTTTCACTTGCTTAAATATGAAAGGAAGAAGAAGAGAAATACGAAGACGAATACGAAGTCATCACTTGCTGAATCCGTTTCCACAGTTGCTGTCGAAGCTACTGATATTGCTGCAGGTACTACACATTTCGATGAGATTTTACCACCACCTTTTCCCCCCCAAAAAAAAAACCAATGTTATTCCTACATCCACTCCACAAGTCGATGAAGAGTTACCAGCACCACCCCAAGAAACCACTAATATTTCTCCGTGTACTACCCCATTCGCTGAAGATTTACCACCATCTCCCCCAAAAACCAAAAGCATCAAAAAAAAGAAAGTGGCATTTCTAACAAGATCATCACCTCATGGCCTCTCTCAACTGATTCCTAAATTGAGCGTAGAACAGAAGGAAGCCGTGAAGCAAATTGGGTTTGGGTCTCTTCTTACAATGGGTGTCTCCAAGTGCCCGGGGCATTTTTCGAGACACGTAATCGAATCTTTTGACACGGATAAGAGTTCTCTGGTATTGGCCAACGGGGAGGAGATCCTTATCGATGAAGATCTCGTACAGCTCGTGATGAACCTCCCTAGAGGGGCGATGAACGTAGTTGAGTCCGCTGGGGGGGACAAGACTAAGGACCCTGATTTTTTTAATTTCTTGAGGGATTGGAAGACCAGATGGAGCAGGGATGACTAAAAAGCTCCTGAAACACTTTCTATGATACCCAAGATATTAAGTAACACAAGTGCAGACAACGATTTCAAAATCGACTTCGTTGTCTTTGTTGTCTCAAGTTTTTTATGTCCAGTTCAAAATTCACGAGCCAGGTAAACATGTATTCAAACCTATTATAAATCTAATTGTATTTGTGATTACTCACACACTAATTGTATTTGTGATTACTCACACATGTATTTTATTCATTTCAGGTTCAAAATTCGGAAATCCTTAATGGATGTTGATAACATAAAGGAGCTGAACTGGTGCCACTTCACACTACAACGATTGGTTGAAAGTGTAAGAAGTTGGAAAGAAAAAGCAAATAAAGATAAAAATCCATATTTTGATGGACCTATAACCTTTTTATTGGTAAATAATTCCTCTCTTGCATATGATTTATAGGTATCCACTATTTAATAACATGTTTACCATTCCTTTATTCTAGATTTACTACCTAGATGGTGTTTTTGTGGAAGGTGTATGTCTGCCTTACGAAAGGAAATTTCCAATAATCTCTTGTTGGGATGACGTCACAGTGTTAGAGTATACCACCTTAGCACTTCGTGCCGGTGGTTTCGGGCTGGGCCGGGCAAGGGCGCGCCTAGCAGCTAAACAACCTGAGAACCAGTTGACTCGGTTGAAGTAAAAGAAGACGATGATGAGGTATGTGGAAACAAGAAATTGACTCACATTTGTCTATATTTTCCTGTTTTCAAGACTAATGAAACCTGTTTTTCATAATCTACAGATGTTGACATCCAAAATCCTACAAACTTTTAAAGATACAGCCCAACAGCTTAATTACCTATCAGGGGAGCTGGAGAAACGCAACATCGATCCGAAGACTTTTTTTGAGGCCGGTTTCCTGAACCTAAGAGAGTCTGAAGGGTTCATGAAAAACTTGAAGGTGGTGAATGATGGTGAGGTTCGTGTAGGTGTGGAAGATCCTCCAAGTGAGGCACTTGGGGACACTTTAGAGAGTGCGGCCTTGAAAATCAAAAGTCCCCCAGTTGAATACCCCTGTGAGAATGCACTTGAGTACAATTAAGACAATCCATCAGCACAGGTTGAACTGAATGATTTTGAGGATGCAGTTATGCAAAATCCAGAAAATCGCTCAGATCACGTTGAACTGAATGATCTCGATGATGTAGTTTTGCACAATGAAGCGCAGTCACTCTCTGTTCAACCGAAAGATCTTGAGGATGTAGGTCAGGACATTGAAGATCAATCACTCCTTGTTGAACAGGAAGATGTTGAGGCTGCATTTCTGCACATTGAAGCTCAGTCACCCCTTTTTCAACAGGAAGAACTTGAGGATGCAGTTCTTCCCAACAAAGCTGACTCACCCATTGTTCAAACAACTGATCATCAGGGTGAAGGGAAGGAACCGGCTGAGGTACACAAAGTTCAGTCTCCCACTGTTAAAGACGATGATTAGGGTGAAGGTAAGGAACAGGTTGAGGAACACAAAGCTCGGTCACCCACTGTTGAACCAAATGATCAGGGTGAAGGGAAGGAACAGGTTGAGGCTTCTAAAGCCGTTGAATCTTCTGAAGATGAAGATGAAGATGATGGGGGGGACACATCAACATTAGAGAATATCCTAAGCGGAAGATCACAAAAATTCCTGTGCACCTTCGATCCCCTTACATGAAAGAGGTTGCGGATATGTTGGACCACAAAATAACCAACAAGGAAAAGAGATTAGCCGATTTTGTGTTTGATAAAGACCTGCCTGCAAGGTAATTTACTTCGCATGCTTTTAGAAATTTGAAATATGAAATTAGTTAGCTATGTTCTTCTAAATGAATCTATTTTACAGTGACGTTCTGTACGAAGGTCCATCGGGTAATATCACCCGTCATCTATTTCAAACAATGAAACTGGGTGAAGAAATTGCGAGCGAAGTGATGGACGCTTGGTCCATAATTGTGCACTCCAAATGCCGTAGGTTGCCAAGGAATGAACCACGAATAATTTGTTTTTCATCAATATCACATGTAAGTGCTTCTCTTGTTTTGTGATATGTATCCTTCAATGTTCATGACTTTGATACTCTACCCTTATTTTGCAGGTTAGTCTTCAGAATGATTCCACCTTATTTTGCCATTCCCTTGAAGAAGACATGAGAAACTACCATGTCACAAAAGAAGACCTCATCTTCGCTGACCTGGTATGTACATATCCCTCAATTCCATGTAACGAGTATGCAATAAAATAATAAATGTTTGTGTTCTTTTTACAGATATTCCTACCTGTCGTCTTTTCCAGACATTTCTTTCTTGTATGTGTGAATATTAAAGACTCCAAAATCAATGTATTAGACAACTCCGGTCGTCCGCATAGAATGAAAATTATGGACAAGTATGTCACTTTGAGGAAATAAGTCGATAGTTTTGTGACTTTCTTGGAAAGACAAGTCCTAGAAAGAATTTCTTCAAAGGTTAAAAAATACAGGATAACGGTCTCAAAGCTGGTCTGGCAAGACCAAACAAACAAGACAGACTGTGGTGTATATTTAATGAGACATATGGAAACATATAGACGTGCGTTGAAGGATTGGGCTATTGACATCAACGAAAATAATGTAAGTGTTATACCATATGTTAGTCTATGACATTTAACAATTTTAGATGTTCTTATACTTTCTCTTGTTCTTTTGAAGGCCCAAGAAGCTTTGAGTACATTGAGGATCAAATATTTATACACAATTCTTATGTCTGAACACAATGTCAATAGGTTTAAGTTAAAGAATGCAATTAGATCAAAATTTTAGAGATTTTTATGTGTTATACGGAATTATACTTGTACAGTAATTCTTATGTTTACACAGGTCAATTGACATTGGTGTACTAATGTACTTTATGGAATTATAACTTATAATGTTTTGATGTTTGATATGTCTTCTTGTACCCATATTTTTAAAATCATAAACGAGGTTATTTTCTTAACTCTATGTTTTAAAATTCTTAAACGAAGATATATTCTTAACTACATGTTTTTAAGATCATAAACGAAGATATCTTCTTATATCTTCTTGTTCCCATATTTTTAAAATCAGAAACGAATATATCTTCTTAACTATATGTTTTCAAAATATAAAACGAAAATTACTTCTTATATCTTCTTGTGCCCATATTTTCAAATTCCTAAACGAAGATATCTTCTTAACTAAATATTTTCAAATTCCTAAACGAAGAGATCTTTTAATGTTTTTTTTGGTACAAGCCATTTTTTGAAAATCAGAGACGAAGATATCTTCTTCACTATATGTTTTCAAATTCCTAAACGAAGATATCTTCTTAACTATATATTTTCAAATTCCTAAACGAAGATATCTTCTTATGTTTTTTTTGGTACAAGCCATATTTTGAAAATCAGAGACGAAGATATCTTCTTCACCATATGTTTTCAAATTCCTAAACGAAGATATCTTCTTAACTATATATTTTCAACTTCCTAAACGAAGATATCTTCTTATGTTTTTTTTGGTACAAGCCATATTTTGAAAACCAGAGACGAAGATATCTTCTTCACTATATGTTTTCAAATTCCTAAACGAAGATATCTTCACAACATGTAATGCCCCTACCGGAGTTATGTAAGGATGTGAATTCAAGAATGAAAAATCATTTATTACTTCAACTACTGCTGATAAACATCATCACTCTCACACTCCACTCTCACTCTCACCTCTCTCTCGGTTTTGACTATTTCCTTCCCAAATCTCTCTCTACCGGTGTCTACACTAGATTCGTTCTCTTCAGTCATTTAGTGTAATACTCATAAGATGGAGGTAGAGATGGACCCAGACATGCTGGTTTTATCGCAGCAACATCTGGAGCGATACTTAAGTCTGATCAACGATGACCCTATCCATTTTAGTGTCTATCATGTAGATGAGACTCTACCTCTTTTACGAATAAACGTTCACGACGGACTGATGGCCCACATACAAAGCAGATGGAATACGGACTCTCGTTCTTTTGTTATTGGGGAAATGCACATATGCCCGACGATAGAGGACTTTGCTTCAATCCTTAGGTGTGTTAGTCTTGCACTCATGATTTTGCCTGTCAATCAAGATCCTCATAGAGCCTTCGAAATTTGCCAAAGCTTCTATGGAGGTACAATGTTTGATGCTGTTTTGTTTACCCTCCAACATGGATTTCTCAATATGACAAACATAGACGAGTACTTTTGGCGTGTCCAGGGAGCTGAGAGGACCATCAACCACACACAAAGAAAACTGATCATGCTTGTGGTTCTGGCTCATTTTTTTGTGTCCGGCTGCAGGACGACGGCCTTCGGATAGGATCCTGGAGGTAGTTCCTGCACTGATGGGAAACGCCCCAAACCTGGCTAGCGTTGTACTTGCTGAGACATTACTTGGTCTTATCGAATTTGTCCCAGAGGAAAATAACTAATCCCGACGTGGATCACCTTTGGTTCTTTACCTCTGGTTGTTAGTCAAGTTGCATTGGTTGCCCCGTCCTTCAATTCCCTACCCTTCCTTTGCCAATCTGCAACTGCAAAGGGTCGATGGAATCGTGCCTGAGAATTCTATTTCGGATATTCACCCAATTCGGTTCATTGGTCCGTGGTATCTCTTTAGTGTAATGATGTACGAGATGAGGGGTTCTCCATTTATCATTGTGTTGGGTCTTGAGGGAACTACCTCCTACTGTACAACTGTCATATATAGACAATTTGGCCTACGGAATCCCCTACCTTCGAATGGACTGAATCCTCCGGAGGACTTGATGCTTATTCCTCATCATCTTTACCTAGAGTACGCATCAATAATAGATAATTCTTTTACGGTTTCATTCCCCAATCGATGGATCAATGTTGTGAACGAAGCCATTCAGCTATACATTCCACCCGTCATCGAGCATGAGATCGTGTCGATGATAGGACCGATTGACGAGTCATCCTCTGATGAATCAGACTAGATCTTCATTTTTATTTTTGAACCGCTATTTTGTTGCTTAATCTGTGTAGTACTTATGTAAACGGATTATGAAATGTTTTTGTGTAGTAATTATATTCTGAAGTTATGTTTTATTATATTCTGAAGTTATATTTTACATTATGTAGTAAGTGTATTCTGGAGTTATATAAATCGAATCATTGTCGTTATGTTTGATTGTTTGATTGCAATTTGGATGTCATTTTCAATTCAATGTATAATGTAAAAAAACTGATGTGTTCATGTAAACCCCTTAAATGGATATATCGAAGTGTTGTTCGCTTCATAACACCGTATCTAATCAGTAAATCGAACGGACATATCTTCGTTTGTCTGTTAGTGTATTACTTTTAACCAGGTGATTGAAAACGAAGATGAAGTCGCCGTCTCTTTTTATTTAAATAATATTGTATTTTTGACACGTTCATGTAAAACTCTAATGATTTTATGAACGAAGATTCATTCGCTTGTTAGTTTCTTTATTAAACCCACCAGTGTTACGAAACGAAATACAATTCGCTTGATAGTGATATTTGAAAACGACAACATTGAACGAATATGGATTCGCTTGTATATTAAATCCCATCCAGGGTTAAATGATTGAAGAAGCGCCAAAACATTTTACATTACATGTCACTTCAGATTACAATTATGGGAATGATTTCAATTAAGGGAAACGTATACTTAGCCAGAAGAGTACGTATTATAATACTTTATTATTTATAAAAAATTCGTGCCTTTAAATATGTTTAAACAAATATTATAATACTTGAAAATATATATAACTAATATTTTTTTTAATTCGATGAACAAAAATTCATTACAACGTTTCATAAACATTTCTACATTTCATAAACATAACAATATTCATCTGCATCTCCAGCTTCAATGCATATCCATTGAAGCGACCACAGCGGATCTCTCACGCATAACTGGGATCATACACCTGTTGAGTTATCTCTTGAGATGTTTTCCATCCCAGGGAATCTCCCACAGCTGGCACTTCCCACCAGTAGTGGACACGAATGATCTTCATTTGATCAGTAGTTTCTACTTGAAGTATGAAGAATTTGTAGTAATTGAAGATGATTTCCACCAGTTGATCTTCCTTGAATAAGTTTTCCACCACATAGAATCTCCCAAAGGATAGATCCAAACAAAATCTCTTAAAAAAACACACTCTCAACAGAAATGCTCATGCTCACGAAATATTTGATGTCGACCAAGATTGTTTATGTAATTCCTACATTTATAGCTAACAGAAAAATATGGTTTCTTCATTTTTTTATATCTATGGATTAAGAAAAAGTAATTTACCCGTGCTCAAATATCAAATCGGAACAGTATGCAGTCCTTTGTTTGGTCACATCATTAATAAATTATATTTCATTATTGAAAAAGTAATAACAATAGCATTTCTGTGTTTTTGTATAAAACTCTATATAGAAATTATGTCATATCTATGGATTCAGAAAAAGTAATCAGCCCGTGATCATATATCAAATTGGAACAGTATGCAGTCCTTTGGTCACATCACATAAATTATATTTAATTATTGATAAAGTATTGTTACAATAGCATTTATGTGTTTTCCTATATAGAAATAATTTTATCCATTAAAACAAATAATTCAATATTATAATGAACATCGTATTAAATAATAAATTATTTCTATATAGAATAAATTATGTTAATAAATAAGTATAAAGTTATATTAAATATAATATTATTTCTATATGAACAAAATTATATCGAATATGAATAAGATTTAAAATATAATTAATTAAAGAAATTCATAAAATTCAATTATATCGTCAAAACAATTTAATAACGCAAAAACTACCAAAATGAACATGAATTTTGAAGTTCCGTGTATCAAATGCTAAATAAATTAATTGGAAATGACATGCAGCGAAGAAATCTTCGATAAAATTACTGCATGTTTACGTTTTGATTTTTTCAAACATTTTTTGTACGTGGAGTCGTTCGTAAGCGAAGAAATCTTCGCTTCATTATTTTCCCCAATTCCTACATGTAAACCCACCAACACAACCATGAGAAGACCGTTTGCCTGTCATGGAAATACACTTACCCTTGTATGTAAAGGCCAAAATTAACATGAATTTTATATTTACATTTATTAAATATGAATTCAAATAATTATAGATCAAATGCAGCAAACAAATATTCGTTTTTAATGAAAATTGTATTTTATGATGAGCATATTTAAAGCGAATAAATCTTCGCTTCAATTATTTCTAACCTGACGTTCATGTAAAACCCATACCCTTCCATGAGAAGACCAACGCATGTATGCGAAGACCAAAATTATAATGATTGTTTATTTTTCAATTTATTAATGAAATTTATTGGAATAGACATGCAGCGAATAAATCTTCGCTCCAATCACTTTAAACTTTTTTTTTTTAAATTCACACTTCATTCGTATTTTTAATTCATTAATGAAATGTTTTTTTCCGGTATATCATATCATATCTTAAAGTAATCATGAAATATCAAATCGTACCAGTCTACAGTTTTTTTGACAGGAAACATCATTGATAATTTATATATTGTTAATGAAAAAGTAAAAACAAAAATTAGGTGTTGTTTGATCTTGGTGAGTTTTTTTTTTTTTTAAAAACCCAAAATTTCTCCAAATACACGCTCAATCTTCTAATCATAAATCAAATAATTCCATATTTTAATTAAAATTATATGAAATATTAAATTATTCATATATAAAAAACATTATATTTATTACATCAGTGTAAAATTTAAATATATATACTGTTATTTATATCTAAAGAAAAATATATTAAATATAATAAACATTTAAATTATATTACATTAAATAAATGAAATGAAGCGCCAAAACCTTTTTGTCATGTCAATTCACCTATCACATAGTCTCAGGCTTTGTGAAACCCGTATACGACAAGTCATTTCCAATGCTACCATCCAATCAAATGTCAATCCTTCAGATTGTATACGATACGTTAGATTTGCTGATCGAAGATTTCTTCGCTTCTTCCGCATTTAGAAGCGAATAGTTGCTCACCTTTGGGAATTTCTTTTTTTCCATAATGTTGAATCATGTAAAAGAATTCCTGAGCGAAGATATATTCGTACAATCAGGCATTCAACACGAATACATTTTCGCCTATTCTAGTATGTTTTATTTCCGTAATGCAGAATTTCATGTCACATTTCATGAGCGAATAAGGCTTCGACTCATATGAAGTTCATGAAAAACTCCTTATTCATGTTTGTAAAAACCGATACGGCCTCATGAAAATACATTCACACTAATAGAGGAATTTAGAAAATATAATATCTCAAGCCCGACTTCGGCTGTCATACCCCCAGGTTATTCTGCTAATTGACCTAGCGCTTTCGTCTCCGGTCGTTCGACTACGAATCCATTTCTCTTCCGGTTAGTATCTTCTGCTGCTGCGAAAATGGTAAGAAGTGTTTACGGTTGCATGCGTGGGTCTTTTTCGTTTGTTTATTTGAGTTCGTTTGAATCTAAATGTGACTCTATCGTCTCAAAATCAGGATTCCGATAAGCAAATAGTTCCATATACTGAATCGACGACGAAAGTTAACACACTAAGGTAATTACGCTAATGTTAGAAAATGTACAAATTTGCCTCTTTTTGGATTATGTAGTTCATCGAACTTGCTAATGTTAATGTAGTGTTCAACAAAGGAAAAGAAAACCCGAGGCATCAGGCACGCCCACGACACCACTGGATATTTTGGCCAACGCTGTTAATGAAGCACTTAATGAGAACCAGGTTGAGAAGAAAAGAAGAAAGACTCGTGACCCTGATGTTGATTTCAAGAGCAGAACCTCTCCATCGCGCCTTCATTTCCTGATTAACAGGTTATCCGAAGAACAGAAGGAGGCTGTGAGGGACATAGGATTTGGTTCCCTTCTTTCACTGGGCATATCAAAATGCCCACTTCAATTCTCACGGTGCATTGTGAGTCTCTTCAATCCCAGAAGGAGGAGCATCGTCCTACACAGTGGAGAGGAGATTGATGAAGAGGATGTTCAATGTGTATTGAACATCGCTAGAGGGGAATTAGAAGTGGCAGAGTGTTTAGGAAATCACACGGATGACAAGGTGTACAAGGACCATCTCACGGCATGGAGAAGGAGATGGGGATTCGAGAACAATGGAGGTCCTTCGACCTACCAAATGCCAAACAAAATTCTACAGAATACAGCCGGAGACAGTAACTTCAAGATGGACTTCGTGGTGTTTGTGGTATCCAGTTTTTTGTGAACATCCCAAAATCCACAGTGCAGGTATACCCAAAGAACATAGCAGTAATTCTGTAATTTCATTTAGAACTTCAATGTCATTTTAACTGATTTGAGTCACTCCTTTTTTATGTACAGATTCAAAGTACTGAAATCCCTACAGGATGTATCTAAAATCAAAGACTACAACTGGTGCAAGTTTACGTTAGATGGACTAGTTAACAGTGTTTATAAGTGGAAAGAAAAAAAGACATCCTATTTCCATGGACCATTAACGTTTCTTTTGGTGAGTGTAGAAAGTTATTTGCTATAGGTTGTACCTTCATAATTTTTCATTTATTTTAACGTAACATATATTTGTTTATGCTAATGTATCAGTTGTGCTACTTGGACCGTGTGGTTGAGTTCAAGGTAAACAGTCAGATCTCAAGGAATTTTCCTATTTTGGGATGCTGGGACGAGAAGAAGATGTACGAAAGGGTTGAGTATGAGGCTGCACAGGGGGGGGTTGGACATGGTAGGGTAGTTGCTCGCATAGCCATTCCGAATGAGCAACCACTGATTCAACAAAATGTGGAGCCAACACTACCACAATCTGGGGGTGACAATCTTACTAAGCAGGCACCAATTCCACAAAATCTTGCATCATGTTTGAGGAAGGTTGCTGCCGCTGCAGACGAATTGGCACAAGGGGCTAAATATCTAAATGAGATGCACCAGATAAACGCAATGGAACTTGTACAATCTGCATTTGAGCCATTGGCCACTGTACTAAACTCTCATTCAATCCTGAGGGAAGGCTTACAAAGGAGCTTGGACAAAATAAAACATCAGCAGCCAAGAGGAAGTGGCATTAACCCCAACATAGAAACCACCACCCAAGCGAAAGCCAACACCTTTCCTCCCAACACCCATGCCAACACCAAAGACAACACCACTCCAACAGCCCCAGCCACCAAGAACACCATAACCCCCACCACTGATGCCAACACCGAAGCCAACACAACTCCAACAGCCCCAGCCACCAAGAACACCATAACCCCCACCACCGATGCCAACACTAAAGCCAACACCACTCCAACAGCCCCAGCCACCAAGAACACCATAACCCCCACCACCGAAACCAACACCAAAGACAATACCCAAGCCAAAGCTAACACCCTTCCTCTAAACACCCAAGACAACACACAAACCACCCTCACTCCAACGGCCTAATCCCACAAGAACCCCATTCCTCTCAAAACAGAAACCAACACCAAAACCTCAACCCCTACAATGGCACAAGCCAAAGCCAACCCTATTCCTCTCAAAACAGAAACCAACACCAAAACCCCAACCCCTACAATGGCACAAGCCAAAGCCAACCCCATTTCTCTAAAAACAGAAACCAACACCAAAACCACCACCCCTCTAATGGCACAAACCAAAGCCAACCCCATTCCTCCCAAAACAGAAACCAACACCAAAACCACAACCCCTCCAATGGCACAAGCCAAAGCCAACCCCATTCCTCCCAAAACAGAAACCAACACAAACACCAGCACTCCAACAACCCCAGCCTTGCCTCCTACCCAAATTATCCCAAACACAGAAGAAGTTGGACCATCAAAGGGCTTAAATGTCTGCAGAAAAGTCCCCCGAAATTTAAAAATGGATTGGTTAACCGATGTCATCACCACCGAAACCAACAACAACTCCCCTTCTTTGGCGATAGTAAAAATTGTACCAGAAGAATGCATCTCTAGTCTACCACCGCCACTTCAAACTGCCTCTTCTCGTCCACAAATGCAATTGAAAGAATGGCTTAAAGTAGTGGAATTGCCTCTAGTATTGAAAACCTCATATTTCAATAAAATGTTTAGGGATGTCAAACAAATTACAAACATTCAGAAGATTTTTGTTGGTTTCATATTTGCTACAGGACTTGATCAAAGGTAATGTTTCCTGGACATACTTACTTATTCCTAAAAAATATAATTTGAACCCCATTCTGAAACATGTTTTTCTGGTTTTATGCAGTGAAATGCTATTTTTAGGGAAGAGACTAAGTCTACACGTGACGCGCGGGGACATGCTTACAATGACTGATAAAACCTGGGTAGACAGCATAATTATTGACATTTGGTTGTACATGTTGAACGACCTTTGCAGGAGAAATGTAAAATGTCGTTACAATAAGATTTTCTACACAACCGCGCTCACCGTAAGTTGTACTAGCACTGTTGTTTATCAATCATGTTATTCGTGTGAGACTGAAGATTTTGCTGTAAACAGATTTTTCGTGAAGGTAGGATAACTACCCAAGACCAGTTCAATGAAAGGTTCTGTCGTGAAGATCGGGCTTTCGAAATTTCGAAAAGGGACATCTTGGATGTGGACCTCGTAAGTAAATCTCTCGCTGTGATATCTTATAATAGCATGTTTTCCCAATCATTGATGACAGACATTTCTACTTGGTTTGCTATAACTTCATACAATGGTAATTTCAAGTAATTGACAACAGAGAGTCACCTATGCAATTGCCCTTCGAAAGAAGATATAAGAATGTACAAATCTTGGTATGACACTGAAATTTGATTTTCAACTAGTTCAATGATTGAATTCTATTAGCACTAAATTACATTACATCATGTTGTTTGTGATGATGTATCAGGCTAACTACATTCAACAATATATGAACGACGTAGACCCCGTTCTTACTACAAAATATGGCAGTTTGGAAAAGACATGTTTGAAATTGTCATGGCAGGATTCCAAGAATTACACTAACTGCGGCATTTTTTGCATGAGACACATGGAGACGTATGAAGGTTAAGTGAAGGGTTGGAAAAGTGGCTTCGGCGTTAAAAAAAAATGTACGGGACCAAATAAAGGCCTTGAGGATGGAATATTGTTGGCGTGTCATTGGCTCGGAGCTCAATAGAGACAGGAGCAAGGTCTACAATTCCTGCAGTAAATGGATTAGTCAATGAATTTGGAAATGTATACAGATTGTGTAATTAAAGTTTACAAATAATTTTAGTTGACATTTGTACAATAATGAAGATACATACAGATTGGGTAATTAAACGATTCATATAATTTTAATTCACATTTGTACAATACTGAAGATGTTGTGTAATTTAAATTTTCATAAAATTGTACTTCACATTTTTATAATAATGAAGATGTATATATGCAGATTGTTTTTAATGAAATTTGATTTTCAAATACTTGTTCATTTATGTATTAAATAAATTAATTAATTGAAAGAAACATGAAGCGCACAAATATTCGTTTCAAATATTTTTTGTTTATTTAATAAATTATGATAAAATTTATATGTGAGGAGTCGAATTGGAGCGAATAATTTTTCGCTTCAATTACTAGTTTTCAGTTTGACAATATTATATGAAAACTTTGAATTTAGAGTAATCGAATTCGAGCGAAGAATTCTTCGCTTGATGTTATTTGAAACCTTACGTTGGTGTAAAACCCCCAACACACCCATGAGAAGTCGGGTTACTTACCATGTAATTACATTAACATTACCATGTAAATACCAAATGATACAAAAATATCATTTTTTGGGAAAGAAACATGAAGAGAATTAATATTCGCATCCAATACTTGTTAATATTGTAGCGAATATTTATTCGCTTAAATTTTATGGTTTTAAGTTTTAAATTTTCAATTAAAAGGAGAATTAATAGGAGTCGGCTGGGGTAGAATAATTATTCGCTTCATTTACATGTTTTTATTTTTAGAAGGAAATTAATGTTTTCATTCATTTGGTATTACATAAAACAGCGCATGCATACATTGAACCTTGTTCATTGTTTCAAATCAAATATACATACATACAAATACATATCAGATTTCACATGAAACTGAAATTAGAGAGTTGAGATGACAAAAGAACAGTGAACGGAGTATTGGCGTCCATGCTGAAACTTTCGTCCCATTGTTGAGGGGTTGAGAACCGAGGAATGGGGGTTGGCATTGCATTTGATGGCTGGAAAGGTATATCAATTTATTTAAAAGTATGTTAATAAATGAATAGTAATAACCCAATTATTAGTAAAGAAGTTAAGTCAGCAAATTCATACCGGATTCTGTGAGTCGCTAGTTATTCTTGTTGATTTTCTTTTTCTTGAGGTCTTCTCTAGTCCACCTTTCCTTCTCTTACCATACTTTGTTGGCTTCTTAGTTTTGATTCCTTCGCTTGAACATGGGCACCCTCGGCAGAACATGATACACCCGGTTGGTGGAGTTTGCATATTTATACTCTCCTGTAATTTTTTATCCACAACGTACACTGGCTAAGCATAATTTCTTTGACATGCCTATACGTGTCATCTCTTTCGGCTGCCTTGGTAAAATAAATGCATGGACAAGCCACACAAATCTCTTTATCTTATGTTATGAAGCTCATTCGGGATCAACATTACTACTGTCCACGATGGATCAGTTCCAAATAATCCATCTTTGGCTGTTTCTTGTCCACCTCTTCAATATCAACTGCAGGAGGAATCTTCAACACGTCAATCGTAGTGAAAATCTTTAGGATGTGAGCACACAAATCCCTCCAAATTCAAATTTACAGCAGCTACACTCGATATTCTTATCATCATTCTTATGAGCTGTAACTGTATGAGAGCATCTCCTAGTGTGGGGGTGTTACCTTAATATTTTCTGTGTGTGTCGACATCCTCTAACATTTCTACACCACAATCATGCGACATAAACCATTGTTGTTCAAAGCACTTAAATACCTATGGGGTGTAAAACTTTGCAGGCATCCTTTAAGATCAAAACTGGATACTTCAGACATGGTTGGCTGGTAATTGCTTGAAATCAGCCTTCAACAAATCATATCTTCTTCATCGATTAACTTTAAAAGTGTTTTGAAAAATTCTAAAAACTTGTGTTTATAGGAGCAGTACCTTTTCAACAAACTGTTCATACTCTCACTTCTCTGTGTTGTCGTCATATCAGCACAAAACATTTGTCGTCCATAGACTAATGGCCACTTTCGCCTAATGCAAAACATATGTTTCAACCAATCGTTGTTTTCAAGCCCGTAGTTTGTCAACATTGGATTCCAAGCTTCAACAAACTCTCATCTCTTCTTCAAAATCATATATACACGAGAAAAATCCTTCGAAATTCTCTGAAATTATGGAAACACGGAGCTAAGATGTATGTCTGCATTTGAAATATTTACCAAATACATAGACGATGATTTGTTTCGGGCCATGTAGACGACAAGGCCTTAGCCATGGCCGCGTCTTGATCTGTAAGAATGGTTTTTGGTTTTTTCCCACGCATAGCATTGATAAAAGTATCAAACAACCATTCAAATGTCATTGCAGTTTCATCGTATAATAGAGCTGCACCAAAAATAATTGATTGTTTGTGATGATTCACACCTACAAAAAGCGCAACTGGACGACCTTCCTTATTCTTCTTGTAGGTGGTGTCAAAGCTGACAACGTCTCCGAAGTATGAATAATCAGACCGCATGTTGGAATCACACCAAAAAATATTTGTTATCAAATCGTCCGTATCAAGTTGAAAAGCATTATAAAAACCAGGATCATTTGATTATTTTTTCTGCAAATACTCTAATACACCCCCTGTTTCCCCAAAATTACAGTCTCTGGTTCTTTTCATTCGCAGGTAATTTTTGTAATCCTCAGGAAGAAAACCTAGATTCTCCCTTCCACCGATTTGTTTAGACATTAGAGCATGTGATGCCTTAGGAGGAATTCCCACGTTAGTGGCCATCTCGATATGTAAGCTTGTAACTGCAGAAATATTCCTATGGAATCTATACAGGTGAGTTTTCTTTGGACTTGCAAGAGGATGACAATGCTCACTAATAAACTTACCACTTGGAACTTTCCATTATCTTCCCTCTTTATCCTCAATTTCGCTTCACAACCGAACCTCGTCAAAGAACGGCTACGTCTAACATAGACATCACGTTTGTCTTTTACCCGTTCGCCCTGTGCACTACAACAAAAAACTCTATCCAGTATTTTACCATCATTGTCAACATGTTTTGAACTGCGCCTTATACCAAATCCTATTAGTTTAGCGTATGCTAAGTAGAATACGTAGCCTTCTTCTTCACTCTCAAATTCCCTAACTAATGTGGAATTAAAGTTGGCTTCGATGTCCCTCAATGGTTGGCCGTTTCATCGAAATTCAATTGTCGACCGACAACTAGCAGATCGCTGTTGCAATTTGAGAAACATGGAAAAATAAAGCTTCAACTAACCAAAACTTGTAGATGATTGTAAAATGAAGGCAATATAGCGAAGAGCGCTTCACTTCAACATTAATCACTTGTAATATTAGGCGAAGAGAGTTTCGCTTTATAAGCTATTATCAAAAATGCTATAAGAGAAGATCTCTTCGCTTACATATGAACCAAAAAAATTAGATAAGTTAATCAATATACCTTAAATCATTAATATCATTCTCGTTCATATCATTCTCGCTCATGTGTATTCCTTCCTGATAATCAACAAGAACACAACATTTTATGTCGAGTATTCAAAAAACTTAAAAAACGTTGTGACGAAAAATATAGAAGGTATATGACATTCAAAAACATACTATTTTAATTTAGGAAGATGGATTGATATTATAATGAACTCTCCGGCGAAGGAGAGGTCGATGGTAGACAATGGAGTATCACTCCGGCGAAGAAATGGTCGACTGCTTCTCGTACAGGTGAGAGAGAAAATAGTACAAACTTTGTATAGCTTAGCAGCATGGCTTGCTGCCATGCAGCATTTAATGAAAAGGTGGCAGGTGTTAGGTGGCGGTGAGGTGACTTGATAAAAAAAATATTTCATTTTAATAAGTAAATGAATAAAATTATTATGAATGAATATTAATCAATCAATCAATCAGAAAGCGATGATTGCTTCACAATATTATTTTGACAATTATTTTAGAAATATTATTTTGACAATTGTTTTAAAACATATATAAATTTATCACATTAGGGGCGCTTAAGTTACATAGATTTCTATGTATTAATAAATGAATAAAAATTTATACTTCAAGTTATACATTATTTCATGTTTCAAGATTTCGTTTAATATAATGCTGCTGCTTAAAAAAAATACAATTCTAAGAACAAAAAAGAGAAATCTGAAATTAAAAATAACATTAACAAATTCAAGAATGCCAAATATTCAAATATTCAGTAACAAAACCAACACATGTCTATTACAAAAACAAAGGCTGCAAATCACAAGCAGCAATGGATTCAAGCAAGCTTGTGTGAGGAACACCAAATACATCCAAATAGGTCGTCAAAGGATTCACTGCTTCAAATACCCAAACAAGTTCATTAACATTGTGCCGAGACTTGTCGTATACAACTATAGTTTTGTCGTCCTCGGGCTCAACAAATGGATTCTCCATTTCTTTAGTCGTACCTCCACCAGCAATTACAAACCCCATAAGATCCTGTTTGTAAGCCGGGATGAATTCCCCTGCAAATATAAAGGTGTAACTGTCGAACAGTTTCGGCAGCTGAAAGAAAATACAAAACATTTTTAGTAATCATGGAGAATTGAATATCATATGGAGGAGGAGTAGGAATAAGACAAAACTTACATTGTTCAAATACCGCATTCGGCCAGCTCTTGGACCGCCCACAGTCCCATGATTATCTCGCTGCACCTCGTACAGTTCCTCGTCCACGTAACATTTACATCTGATTGATGATTTTATCCCTGTACAAAAGCAATTGGTATTTTTAGTTTCATATATGTGAAAATGAATATTGAGTAAACAGTTAAGGATAACAGAGCCTCACAATCAATGGTAAGGACCCAACTCCCGTTCAATATTGCCTTCAATACTTTGATAGTGCGACCACATCCACCATTAGCATCGGTGGATGCTATGACGTGGGTCACATCGTCTCGCCACCTCATTGTCACCGCGGCACCACATGTGTTTGCATATTGTTGCATCAAGTGATATTTAAGAACAATCATAAATATTTCAGATAAACAGGATGAAAACTTAAATAATATGGAAAAAAAGGGATATATGTCAAGAATAGTACTATATCTTCACTTGTTAATTAATTTGGGCATAAAATCCAGTCTTTGCCAAAGTTTTGGACGGATGCATTTGCGGTTGCCTGCACATGCATGAGAAAAAACAGACTTTCTTAGTATTTAATAGGGTTTCAAGGAAATAATATCCTAAACTCTAACACTATGTAAGTTTTCCTAAATAAGATGAATTTTCATTCAACGTGACATTTGGAGAGTAGGGTTTCCCTATAGATTAACGAGAGAACGACATCCCATAACATAATCTAGGGTTTAGTGCAAGTCATAATCCTAAATATGAAAAGTATAATATTTAGGAGTACGTACCATTGTGGAAAAGTGAAGATGTTGCTTCTGGTCTGGTCGACGGGGAGCCGGTTGCGAATCGCCGTGAAAGGAGGCAGGAAGAGAGAGAGAGATGAATCGGGCGGAAATGATTAGAAAATAATAATATTATGGTGTATATATATTCATGGAACCTGGGCGAACAGGTCTTCTCTCGAAAAGCGACTATTCATTCCATTTCACATGACACCTGGACCAGGGGCGAATAAGTGTTCTCTCGAAAAGCGACTATTCCTTCCATTTTACATGGAACATGGTCTAGGAGAACAAATATTCTCCTACAAAACGTCTATTCATTCCATTGAATCTGGGCGAAGGGGTATTCTCTATGAAAATTAATTATTTGAAGCGAATAAGTATTCGCTTTCAAGCGTCTTCTCGTAAAAAAAATAACTAAAAAATTTAAAAATAAATTTCAAGTAATTGAAGCGAATATTTGTTCGCTGCATGTAATTTTTAATAAATTGAATTAATATTTAATAAACAGAAATATAAATTCAATGTACTTTTGGCCTTTACATACAAGGGTAAGTGTATTTACATGACAGGCAAGCGATCTTCTCATTTATGGGTTGGGGGGTTTACATGCGGGTCAGGTTAAAAATAAATCAAGCGAAGATTTCTTCGCTTTCATTCGTCTCCTCTAAAAAAAATAATAAAAAATAAAAAAATAGTGAATTAATTGAAGCGAAGATTTGTTCGGTTGCTGCATGTGATTTTTAATAAATTGAATTAATATTTAAAGAATGAAAATATAAAATCCATGTTAATTTTGGTCTTTACATACACGGGTAAGTGTATTTGCATGACAGGCAAGCGGTCTTCTCATGGGAGGGAAGGGGGTTTTAGATGAATGTCAGGTTAAAAACAATTGAAACGAAGAAATCTTCGCTTTCAATCGTCTCCTCGTAAAAAAAAAGAAAAAATTAAGAGTGAAGTAATTAAAGCGAATATTTGTTCGTTCTCCTGCATGTCATTTTTAATTAATTCAATAATATTTAATAAAACGGAAATATAAAATTAATAAAAAAAAAATTAAGAATGAATTTATTGAAGCGAATATTTGTTCGTTGCATGTAATTTTTAATATATTGAATTAATATTTAATAAACGGAAATATAAAATCTATGTCATTTTGGTCTTTATATACACGGGTAAGTGTATTTACATGAAAAGCAAGCGGTCTTCTCATGAGTGGGTATGGGGGGTTTACATGAGGGTCAGGGCTCCTGGGCGTGGAAATCTTCGCTCCCATCGCTTCTCACCCTTCCCTCTGACATGGTTCCCGGAGCGAAGATATCTTATCCGGATTTCATATGAATATTATATTATTTCCTGGCGTTAATAGGCCCTTCCGTTAACGGCGTCTGGTGTGAACCCGGAATGAAACCCGGATTCTGGATTCTCCCTTCCTCCGTCTCCTACCCAGATTGATTTATTATTATAATAATAATGCTGCAATTTGATTGGTCCGCAATAGGGGAACACGGGAATCGGTAGCAGAGGATCTGAATTAGTTAATGAGAGGATTGAGAATGACCAAAACCTGAAATTATTCAAAAAAAAAATTATAGTTAATACATCATTGTTAGAAGTAATTCTACAATCATCTAGAGATTTTATTTTATTTCATTTTTGGAGTCGTGAAATGCAAGCTTCATAATAAGGTAAGCAAAATGATAAAAACAATTTAAACTGCCTTAATTCATGATATTTTTTTCAATAAAATACAAAACATTATTTTAACTCATTTTATTTTATTTTTGGATATTTTAAAAATGTTAGAGGTATTTTATATTGAAAATGAAATTAAAATACCATTTTTTAAAGTTATTTACACCTCAATTTTAAGAAGTTTTATAAGTCTTCTTTGAAAGCGATTATGAGAAGTTTAGAAGCCAAATTGGAAAAATAATGGTTGAATCTAAATCCTATTGAAGAATCAAGCCATTTGGAGCAATATTTGAATTGTTATGAATTTTACAAAAATATGTCACAAAATATTTTCTAATAATTATGTACACTTGAGTTCTTGCTTTTGCAATCTAGATAATTTCTAAGTAAACAATGAGTGATAATTTCAATATCTCAACTAATATTAGTAATTTTTTTGCAATTAGGGTGTATCTAACAAAATCGGTACACTTGCGTTTTTGTGAAAACAACAAGTGGTGATTTCAATACCTCAACTAATACATGAGCTTTTATTTGTTTTTTAGTACCATGGGTATATCTGATAGAATCGGTATACTTGTGTTCTCGCAAAACGACAAGTGGTGATTTCAATATTTAAACCACGATTGATACTTTTGCTCTTTGATTTTATTTTTAGTTATTGAGTTTAAACCTCTTTTTTAGGTAGGGTTAAGAGACAAGACGTCCTCTTTCAGTTCTTGTCATATTTTCTTTGTCTTTACAGATTTCCTTCGAGAGTTAATATTTCATTGCATTTAGAGAAACACGAGAACGAGCTCAATTAGATATTCTTCACTCAAATATTTTTTTGTGAACAATTAATTTCCTTTCAAGATAGTTTCTCCAACTATAGCCTCAACTTTACTCTAACAAATTTCTTGAAATCGTCAAGATCATCGACAACATTTATTTTTTATTTTGTAGATGGGTCAAATCCTCGATTCTTCTCACAATTTTAAAGAAATGATCTGTTTATTATTATAATAGGAAGGTATGATACCTACGTATCTCCCAAGACGGAGAATCAAGTGACGCATAGTTCCTAACACATGTATTTACAAAACAAGATTCTTTTGTGTTATTTTAGAATAAGATCAGAATGAGTGAAAAATATTGGTGTAGTATTCTAAAGAATTATGAAATTGGTATAGGATTTTCATAGAATTGGAATTCTCAAATTGTCCCATGGTTTTTTGTTTGATAATGGTGAACATAAAATGTTTTTTCACGATTTTTTTCGAATTTTAAAATCCTTATTTTAAATGCATCTCGTCACACTTTAAAAATTAATAAAAGAGAGGTAGAAAATATTTGGTAGACATCATGAAATTCTGTCTAACCAGGGCATATCATTCTTTTGAAATTAATTTCTCAATTTAACTCGCAATGCGAGATATACGTGCCAAAGAAAGGTGAAGAAAATCAAATTTGTAATAAATTACATAAACATGTGTCACGATGCAAGTACGTGATCCATCAAATGACTATTCAGTGGAGTTTATTAAAAGTATTGTTCAGTTTGTACACGTGTAAGTATTGATTTCAGTTTAGTATATTCTCATTTTTTGGTTCGAGTGGTGTAAAGTACCATGTTTTGTAACTTATTTTAGTCAAACATTGCATCCCAATAGAGTTGTCAGTTTCTATATGATCTAATATATATATATATATATATATGTCCCTTACAGCCTTCGGCATTTTTATGTTTATGAGTCGCTGTATAATTTAATTCAAAAAGAAATTTAGTTTAAGCTTTTTAGTCTAATATATATATATATATGTCCCTTACAGCCTTCGGCATTTTTATGTTTATGAGTCGCTGTATAATTTAATTCAAAAAGAAATTTAGTTTAAGCTTTTTAGTCTTTCGATTTATATATTGTTCTCATCCTAACATATATATTGCAAAAATTAAACCTAGTTAGGAAGACTTACACCAACTTCCAATATATACCAACTCCAATATTGCAAAAATTAAACCTAATGTTGAGCGATCCAATATATACCAACTTTCAATGAAAAATCTGAAAATGCTCCTTGCCCGCCTCGCTTGAGAAGCTAAAAATATAGCCACTGAGTATCTCTTCCAAATAATTTTTTAGGGTCTCTTGATGGGTATAAAAACTTTATATATATATATATATATATATATATATATATATATATATAGTTGAATGTGAGTTGAAATTTTTTAGATTTCTAATATGGGACAAAATACATAAATTTTAGATTTTCATTGTGGGACAAAGAGAAGAAGCTCCTTATTAATTCATTCTTTATTTTTTTCTTTCATTTTCTCGACGTCATGCTATATCATTTGCATCATTCATCATGCTAGGTAATTTGTGTCATCCATGTCATTTTATTTGGTTAGACCAGTTCTATTGACTTTTGACGTCGTTCACATTTTCCACGTTGACACTGTTTATTAATCATATCCTACAAAACACAAAAACACAATATAGTACAATTCGAAAATTGATCGATACAATTCAACTCTTCGAATTATTTATTTATTTTTAATCCCGTGTAATAGCCTTTTATAAATTTCAGAATATATATAAAATAAATTCGAGATTTTTAAAAATTTATAAATTTGGAGAGTATAAAAATGAATGTCTACAATTATTAATGAAATGATCAATTTGTTGAGATTATGACATAACCACTAAAGTTGGATATTTATCTGAAGTTACATGTTTTATTGGGTTTTTTTTATCAAGATTCAATAGTAAATTGAAGAAAATATTTCAATTTAAGGAAGCGTGCTACGAATAAAATTTGATTTGTGCTCGGGTCTTAAGTTGTTCCATGACTATCAGGTCATAAGTTTCTCTATTTTAGTAAGTTATTTCATGTTATTCAGTAGTTAGTTCTTGACTTAGTGTGATTACTTATTTACTAATTTTCTTAATTATCTTGTTAGTAGTTTTACGACTGATTATCTAAACTCTTTTGTAAATAAAATTA
Organism: Impatiens glandulifera; assembly: GCF_907164915.1. NCBI lineage: Eukaryota > Viridiplantae > Streptophyta > Magnoliopsida > Ericales > Balsaminaceae > Impatiens > Impatiens glandulifera. Next base: position 25,731 of record NW_025919050.1, read on the forward strand.
AAATAATTATTTTAATTTATTTTTGAATAAATAAAATCAAAATAATTAACTTCAAAGTCAAAACATAAATAAAACAATTAATTAGATTATAAAATTAAAGCAAATGACTAAAATAAAAAATAAAATTATTTGGGATAAATGTTTTACTCATTTTATCTTAAAATAATTTTAGAAAAAATAAGAGATTAAAATAAATGATTTAGGATGAAATGAGGTACCCAGTTCATCCACCAAAATTATTTATTTAACCTTAAAGTATAAAAAAATGGCCAAATATTAGTCATATTTATTTTAATATTTTGTGTATTTAAAAGGATCAAAATTTAATTTAAAAGGGTGAAAGAAAAATCAATTTCAAACAAACCCTTAAGGATTTAATAAAAATATATATGTAATCTGTATAGCCAAAATTATGAAATTCGGCTACAACAAGGACTAGAGTCAATGGATGAGCGTTGGATTGTCATCCAACGATCCGACGCTCCAAGACTGACCGCGTAGCCTATTGCAACAGGGGAATGCGCGCCCGCGTCGCACCCGATAAAATAACGCGGACGTTTACTTCGTCCATCAAAATGAAACAGAACACCCCGAATTTCAAAACGCGTCCAAAATAGCATCATTTCGACCGCCACCGTCGTCTTCAACGCAATGCCGGATGGATAACCATCCGCAACCATATTTGATTTTTCAAAGATTGATTTTCGTTGTTTCTGGAAGGATTGTTTCCGTTCAAAAGGCGAAATGATAACCCTACCACGGTGATCATTTCCCCTATATCTATAGGCACAATGAGTGCCTATATCACCAAGTTGATCCAAGAACAGCCAAAACGCCATTAATGCTTTTTGCTGATTCAATCCACTTGGATGGATCAACCGACCTCGAACAGCTATAAATAGCTCCCCACAATCTTTTCGAAGGCAAGAGATAAAATTTCAAGCACTGAATTAAAAGAAATAAAAAATCTGCCAATAAAGCTCAAGCTTCAGATTTTTTAATTTTCTGTATAAGGCTCTAAAGCTTGAATTTATGCATCCCAAAAGCTTCCCTAAGGTCTAAGGAGTGTTCTTCAATCCTTGGTAAGCTTCCAATCATCTTAATATATACTTCCAGTTTGAAATTGAAATTTTTATATTTTAGTTTTCATAAGCTTGTATGCTATTTGGATCTTGAATTTAATGGTTGGAAATCGATCTTATGACCATCTATGAGCTTTCTGTGAAAGCTAGAACCGATCAATCGGTCTTACAAGAAAAACCCAATTTTGTATTAAAAAATAAAAAATGGCTTTGTTGTTCTTGGGCTAATCTTTGAAGATCACAACCAACAATTTCTCAACATGATTATAATGATATTGGATAACTGTTTGGATCATGTTTGATCCATTCCGATCATGTTTGATCAAAATAATTGAAAATTTTGAGTTCTTGAATTGGTCCAAACGAACAACTAGTGTTCTTGTTTTGGTACCAATCAAGTATATGGAGTATAAGGAAACTATTGGATAGCTTTCACACTTCAAAACACTTTAAAACAACTTTAAAACCAAAAACCCAATTTTTGGCTATAAACTGTTTTAAACAAATTGATCATCACCTAGGTCGATTGATACATTAGGGTGATGTTTTAAATGTTCTTAGGAGCTTTGTGAAGCAACTCAGGCCCTTGGATCGAAGAATCCAAGCCTCCATCAAAGTTGCAAAACCTACAATTTTGATGTCTTGAAGACCGGTAGGTTTGACCGAAAAAAATCTTAACATAGGACCGAGAAGTCCGACCGAAAATTTCGATAGGACCGAGAGGTCCGACTGATGTTCTGCAGCTAATATTTTTTACATCCGACAGAGAGGTTCTCGGTCAGACCTAGGACCGAGAACTCCCAAATCTAGGACCGATGACTTCCACCCATGACCGAGATGTCAAACCTTGGACCAAAAAATCTTGACCTCAATCGAGAATTCTCAAACCTAGGACCGATAGAGTTAGCCTAGGGCTAACCTAACACGAGTGGTTTGTACACCCCGTTCGATATTTCCAGCGAAGGACCGAGAGTCCTTAACACCTCGACATAGATTTGTCTGACTGAGAACCATGGACCCCGATAGATGAAAACGAACCCAAGGCTTAGGTCACCGGTCTTAAGGCCGGTTTGGTTCCCTTTTCAAAATTCTAAAATTATTTTTATAATTTTGGACCACCAAACCATTTTCAAACTTCCCGAAAAAAGAGAAAATGCTTCAAAGTATTTTTGGAATATTTTCACAAAATAAATATTTTGATAAATGCTCGTTTGAGATTTATGTTTAAACCCTAATGCCTTTAAATGATGATGTTCTTCAGGTACTTTCCTCCCCATGCTATCATTAGCAACATGTATCAGCATTTAAATAATTAATTTAATAATTCTTTAAATAGTGCACAACCTTATGCATGTGTAGGGCCGAAAGAATAATTGGTTTAACAAAATTTAATACCACCAATTTAAAAAAGACACTTTATAAGTATATACCGTTTTCAAAACAGGTATGGTAGATAAGCACGAAAGCCCTTTCCCAAGCATCACCAACTACGAACTAAAAGAAACTCATGCTAAAAATACGTTTATACCCGTAGTCAGGTTATTATTTTCAAAAGTACAGTGACGACTGTATTTTCAAATGAAATAATCTTTTAAATAATCACACTTTTTTAATTAATATAACCAATAAGGAATGTCCGGAAAAATCAAAAAATTGTATTTGATTACTCTGGCAAAATAAAACGATCATTTAAATTTAAACCAAAATTATTATTTTTATAATAATTCAAAGCTATCCGGAATTATTTAAATATTTTAAAATAATATTTTATTTTAAAATTTACTAGCACGCAAACGATGTTGAACATTCTGAAACTCAAGTTTCTCCGGAACCAAAGGGTTTTTAAGGGTTTACAAAATAGTTTCGTCCAATAGAGGGTATGTCAACTTGAGTAACGCAAACATTGTGATAAAACTCAATGATTCATGTCCATAGAGCCTAAGGCCGAAAGTTTGCAATCGAATATATATATATATATTATATATATATATTATATATATATCTTATTTATATATATATATATATGAGAGAAAAAAATATAAAATATAAACTATTAAGACAAATTTTATTTAGCATTTTTTAAATTTATTTTTTAGTTAAGAAAATATTGATAAATATTGCTATTTATATATACATAAAAATAAATATGTACATTATATAATTATAAATATTAAAAAGATTAATTATAAATATTTTTAATTAGAATAATATATATAGATATATAGATATATATATTAGAAAAAAAAATCAAAAATAAATTATGATGAGTTAGAAAATAAAAAATATATTAGTTACCAAAATCTACTTACAAAACTATATATATATACACAAAATTATAAAAATTAGTTCAAACGTCTTACTTGGTACAACAGTTAAAGTATTCATGTTTCATATTTAAGAACATTGATCAAATCCCTTTAAAAATAAATATTATATGTGAGTGTGAATTTACTTGAAGTATAACATATAATAGTGGTGGATAAAGTAGAAGCGAGAATGTCAGCTTGAGTAAATAAACATTGGCAAGATAACCTATGGGTTCGTTCACGGAGGGTGAGTTATGGCCTATGATCATGTCGAATGGCTCGTCAATGGAGAGATAGTCGCCTTGAGTAACGCAAACATTGGTGACAAAACCCAATGATTTGTGTGCACTGAGGGTGAGTTAGAGCCTAAGATAATATCGAAAGTTGTAATCGAATATATATATATATAACCCCGAGAATCTTTTAGCTTAGCACGTCTCAGTGGGAAAGTGGTAATACAGTGCCCGACGTGGCTTGAGATTCGATGGTTTAAACCTTGGTTTTCGTGCCAGACATTTTAAAAATAAAACATTATTTTTTAAAAGATTTTGATAGTACTTGACATCTTTTAAAATCAATTATGTATAAATAATTAATTTTATTAAAATTTTAATAATATAGGGATTTGTTATTATTAAATGACGATTTGATTTTGAAACCCGAATTAAGTAATTAAACATAATTAATTAAGAATGATAATTAATTTAAGATAGAGTTGCCAATCGATTTTAGAAAAATCAATAAAAAGTACGTGTACAACGGATTTTGCACTAGAGTTTGTTTTGGTTCGAAGTTGGTGATATTTGAGAAAGAACTTTCGCACTTCATCCTCCGTATCCGGTTTTAAAAAACGGTCTCTACTTATAAAATTGACTTTTGAAAATCGGTTGTATAACGTTGAGTTTTAACAAAATATTCTTCCGACCCTAGTCATTCTTAATGTTTGGATCCTAAGGTTCGGGTCCAATTTATCGGTCAAGGTCCGGAGACCCTCGGTCTGGGCTTAGGAGCTCTCGGTTGAGGGTGTTAAGGACTCTCGGTTCTTAGTTTATCTTACCGGTCTAGGTGTAAAAACCTATCAGTCATGGACTACCCTAGGGCTAGATTTTTCGGTCGAGGTATAAACCTCTCAGTCCGAGGCTAAATTTGGGCCTACTTCCTTAGTCCTTGGTCTTGGGAGTCTCGGTTCCGGGTCTGAGATTCTCGGTCCTAAGATTCGACCTCTCGATCCTAGGTCATGGGAGTCTCGGTCCAAGTTTGAATTTCTCGGTCGTGAGTCCGATTTTATTGGTCCTAGGTGAGAATCTTCGGTCCTAGCTCAAGAACATTAGTCCTAGATCTTAGTCTTAAATGAAGAACACATGTACTGTCTCGTCCTAGTTTATTTTTATCGGTCCTTGGTCTCAGTCTGGACCGAGGATCCTCGATCGAATCTCTCGGTCATAGCCTCACATGCCTCAGTCCTATAGAACACAAGGATTCAATTTTTAAATTTCATTTTTAGCTTTGATTATTTGATCTAAGAGATTGGGTAGCTTCACAAAGCTCCCAATAACATGTTGACCATCATCTCAATGTATGTATCGACCTGGATGATAATCAATTTGTTCAAAACATTTTGGGATCAAAATTCGAGTTTTTGATTTAAAACTTGTTTTGAAGTGAAAGAAACTATCTAGTAACTTCCTTATAACACATATACTTGATTGGTACCAAGACAAGAACATTAACTGTTCGTTTTAACCAACTAAAGAAATCAAAATTTTTAATTTTTTTAAAAATCTTTAATTTTGATCAAACATGATCCAAATAGTTTCCCAACATCATTACAATCATGTTGGGAAGCTTTATGGGCTGTGATTCGATCGATGTAACCCAAGAACAACAACCCCATTTTTTTAATTTTGAAATTCAAATTTGGGTTTTATTATTGAGATTGATTGTTCAGTTCTATCATATCCAGATAGTTTATAAATCATATAGGGATGGATTCTCAACCATAAAACACCATAAACATCAAGCATACAAGCTTATGTAATTTAAAATATAAGATTTGAACCTTACCAAGGATTAGAGAACAATCCTTGATCCTTATGGAAATTTTCTAGATGCATAGATCTGAGCTTCAAAGCTTAAACAGAAAATTCGAAAATTCAAAGCTTTGAAGTTTTAATGGTAGATTTCTATTTTCTTCAATTTAAGGGGTTGTGTTGGTTGATTGGCTTCAGAATGAGTGAAGGGAGATATTTATACTCACCCTAGGTCAGTTGGAGGAGCCTAGTGGCCTGAATCAGCCAAAAGCAATTAATGACTTTTAACTATTCTTGGTTGGCAGTCACCAGAGTAGGGTGATTCATCTTTATTTTGTAGGGGAGAATGATCACCATACTAAGGTGATCATGTTGTCTTTTTATTTAGTCAAAACCATCAGCCAATGGCTGAGTTCAAAACCAAAAATCATCACGGCTTCTTCATGTTTATCCTTGCAGCGTCGTGATGAAGAAGGTGATTGGTGCTAAAAACGACATCATTTCATTTTTTTTTGATGTTCCATTGGCGTTCCTCAGCGCTTGAGTGGTCCGTTAGCGTTCCAAGTAAAGGTCATTTGGTGATCGGTTGCCTCGCGTGCGTGCGCTTCCTCTTCTACAACGGGTTGGGTGGAGCGCTCATGGGTTTTGGATGAAAATCCAGCGCTGATATAACGCGCGCGGTTGCAACTGTAACTTCTTCTCCAGTTTCGGCTACTTGATTATGAATTTATTTTTATTAAAACCTTAAAAGTTTGTTTGAAATGATTTTTCCTTCATCATTTTGGATTTAATATTGATATTTTTAAATACACAAAATATTAAATAAATATGAAAATATATTACCAATTTTTTTTTATATTTTTAGAATTTAAATAAATAATTCTTTAGATGAAATGGATACAACAATTCATCAAAATTATTTATTTTTGTCCTTTAATTTTCTACAATTATTTTGAGACATTATGGGCACAACATTTATCCCAAATAATAATTTTTTATTTTGACCTTATCCCTTAATTAGTTTGATTAATTAACACATTAATAAATTCTAATTAATTATTTTAAATAGATTTTTGGCCATGGGGTTAATAATTTTGATCTTATTTATTTAAAAATAATTAAAATAATTATTTTAATATTATAAATTGGAGTGTAGATTTCTAGTGCTTATGAGTTCCTCTCTCGAATCGAGTTTGAATACAACAAACTGGTTATTGAAAACATTGATTTGAGTCTGATATCTAACACTAAGTTATCTTGTCCAATTTATAATGAGGAGTTAGGAATAATGAAACCTATAGAGTATTGCAGTTTGAGTGACATGTTGATGTTGTATGTAGAAGTTATCAATGTGCTTCCAAGCGTTGCTTTAGGAAATCCTTTACTTGGTGTTTTATCCTAACATGGATGGTGCTTGAAAAACCTATTTTTATAAAACTTGATAAAGCATCCGTAAAATACATGGAGTAAGGGTATTCATAGGTATTGAAACATCAATTCCCGTGTGTTATGAATATTAGTATATTATTCATATTTTAGTCATATACAAAAGGGTAAAGGGTTAATGTTTTGGGACATGCAGGGAACCAGAAAGTTTTAGTAACGTTTCATGCGGGTTACTAATAAGTAACTTCTTAGAATGATCATACACATATGTGGGTAGACCCTATGACTGATGTGGTGTCTATTGCGCCGTTGACTGTGATAATTTGGTCGTTGGCAATGAAGTTAAGCTTTTGATGTAGGGTAGAGGCTAAAGCATTAGCTTGATGAATCCATGGTCTTCCTAAGATCAAGTTATAGGAAGTTTGCATGTTGATGACATAAAAGTCAACTTGGAAGGGGATGTCGGACACTCGGACAATGCACTTGAAGCATCCCATTACCTCGCGGGGAGAGCTATCGAAACTTTTGACACACAGGTCGGATGGAATGAGCTTGTCTCGGGACACACCTATCTTATCAAGGGTCCTCCAATGACATATGTTGAGAGCGAATCTATTGCCTATCAAGACCATTGGAATAATATTTTCCTCTATTTGCACAAAAATGTAGAGGGCTTTTCATGATTTGTTTCGGTTGATGGAAAATCCTTGGCTTCGAAGGCAAACATGTTGTGTTAAAAACTAGAGAATATGATCCCTACTAGTTCTTTAGGGTGGTATTGATAAAGAAGTTAGTCTTGCTTAATTCATTGAGGACTGTTTCTTGTGCTCGATAGAGTACATTAGGATTTCCCATATAGAAATGTTAGCATTTGTCCTTTTCAGTTAATTCATGAGGCTGTCTCTTGGGTTAAGAGCTCTAGGTTCACTCCCTTCTAATTCCTACAATAAGTTGGGAGGAGGATGACACATTAGCCAGTGTGATTTTCATGAAACTATGTTAAAAATTTGTTCCACCACGCGTTTCCGCGATGTTGATCAGGGCATATATGTGGGCAGACGTGTTTGACTTCTACCATTTAGAAGTCTTGACGGAGCGGACTTTGGACTTATCTTTGGGCCATGGATCAATCATGTTTATCTTTGGTTTAGTGTTATGGATCAGGTCTAGTAACACACTGTAGTCAATGGATTCTTCGATAGTGGTGAACATGTTGACTTTTTGACCAAGTAGCAGATTCTTTGCTATTTCGGGCTTAGTGATCACGTTTTGATCGATCAAATCCTAGAACATGTGTTTGAGCATACTATAACTATCAGTAGTGTGACCATTTACTTGGTGATAGTCACACTAAGCGTTCTTGTACTTTCCCAAGAAAGGTCTGTCTGTTCTTGGAGAAAGTGGATTGACGAGATTATTTCTTGGAGAATATTCATCAATTGACTTAAAGACATCCTTAGGTCGTCAAAGACTCTAGGGATTTAGGTGCCTTTGGAGGTGTGTCCTTGGTAGGAATAGTTGTGTCTACTTTGGGTAATGGAGACTTACCTTGGCTCGCCTTTGGAGGTGATTTCTTCTGTTAGGAAGCGGTTACCTGGTGTGAAGTTCCTGGATTGTATAAAATAAGAGTTTTTTCCTTTCTTAGGAACGACTTGAAGGTGGGTAGCTTTAACTACTTTTCTCTCTTTTCCTTCCTTCTTGATAATGTCATCGAAGTTAATGCCGATTTTCAGAAATTTCTTCATTTTTTGGAAAGTTTTGACATCGAGTCCTACAGAATATCGTCCGTTAACGTTTTCCAATATCATGTCGATTTCACATTATTCGCTCAAGAAGGAATCAGTTTCCTCGGTGATAGATTTTCGTCGTTCGATAAACACGGAGAATTTCTCATTTTCCATTGTTTGATCTTCCTCAACATCTTTTATGATCGTTATGGTTGAGATGCATTGAGAAGCATTCTATAAACGATGTATCCAGTTCTTTTGTGCTTTGTAGATATACTATCTTTTGTTGGTGATACAAGTGTGGAGCAACATCATCAAGATATTAGGGGAATAACTAGATAACAGTTGGTTCTTCAAGTCATAATGATGTCATTGCGAAAGTGTACATTTTGAAAAAGATAGACGAATCCCTTTTACTATGTACTTAGAGAGAGTTGGAAGTTTGACGCCCATAGAAATAACTGCTTGTTCGACAACTTCCATAGTGTATTTCCAGTCATGGTGTTCTTTAGTGCTTTTGCTCTTAGCTAACTTGTTTAGACGGGCTTGCATCTTTTCCTGCACGGCTTGAACTTGAGCCATTTGGCATTCATATTCCGTTAGTGGTGGTTGGGCAGCCACTGGAATTTGTTTCTCCTATGAACGTAAGGGGTTAATTACCTCCTCATGTTGTAACCGTATATTTTTGTTTGTATCCTCTTCGGAGTCTTCATAGAGAGAGATTCTTCTTGAGCTTTTTGACCAATGGAGCGGGGGTTAATGAGAGTGAACATAACTAGGATTTCTTGGCTAGGAAAACGAGGAGAATGAGGGATGTTCTGGGATGTAGACGAAATTTTCTAATTAGGTAAGAAGTTGTGATCAACGCGAGAGTTGCTCCGTTACATGCTGTAGAGTTTCCTTCATTTCTCTGAATTCGGCCACTGAGACCGATTCAGGTACGGAGGGTTCGTCGGCCATATGATGGCGTATAAAACTTCTGTTTTTTGGATCTCTCTTTCTTGGGTCCGTGTTGGCTTGTCGTAATCGTGCACTGTTGTTAAGAGAAAGAGGTGAGGGTTTGCAGATGTAACAAAGTACAAATACAAATGCATATGCATATAAATTGAATCCTAAAGAATAAACATCTCTTTTGTGATTCGATTAAATAAACATAGATTTATATATAAACATACTCGCGAAGTTTCTTACAGACATGACTCTCTTGTTGATATTTTAAAGAGAGATTCTAAAAGGTAAAAATTGCTTGATGGAAATTAAAGGATTAAAGTTCAGTTGTAGCCTATTCCGACACTAGCATCTTCTTTCTCTCCAGTTTTCTGAACCTCGTATTGTTTGAGGATGTGGTCCAGGTATTTAATTCGTTTTGAAAGGATATACATTTGAAAGGGTTCATGCCATTTTTCGAGATATCCTACATAAGTCATACAGTCGATGAGCTTATCCACAACGAAGGCAACTTCGATAAAGTTGTAGCCAAAATGCTTGAATAGGTTATGGGTGTAGTAATAAGTAACCAATTTTAAACTCATAATCATGATTAGCGGCTTGTCATCCATCATGGATACCATGGGAGAATGTCCCAAATTTAATCATTGATTTATATCCAGATATAGAGGATTAAGGAGAACCCCTTTACTCATGATAGAAGACATACATGAGTTGTTCAGGCCTATTAGTGTTTCCGCTATAATAACACTAGAATGATCTTTGTTGCCTCTTTACATTTGTGTGCTACCTCGATGATTCTCGAGGAGGGTTTACCGTTTGCTGTGTTAGAAAGAAATGAGCTAGTAGAATTGACATTATTATCATGGATAATCCCAACGTTAGAGGGATCTATCCATTTCTTATTTCCATCTTTGTCAAAGTCTGGAAATCGATGTATGTTCTCGCAAGGATAGTATCGGATGTGACTTTAGAGTATACGTACTCTTGTCATAGCTTTCTGATGGGAATTGAGTCTACAAATGGCCTTAAATTTAAAACGTTTTTTTCGTCATAAGAATAACCCATAACTCCTCTATTGTTAGGCACATAGACCTTTCACCGAGAAAGTAAGCTCGTTTGATAGGGTTCCACTTTCGCAGTATTTCCATCTGAATGTGGAGTTCACTTTGAATTTTATGAACCTCATAATGAGAATGAGGCTATAAGATCGATAATTCCATACAGTGTAAAAGTTATCGGTCCAAGGAACCAACACAACACCTGCATCATGAACATCGTCGGTGACTATAAATTTAAAACATATACAAACATGCATTTTTTTAAAAGGAAGGAACATGCTAAAAATGCTCACTTAGACTATACATGCATACACATAATAGATATATATATCCACATAAGGTTGTAGTGATGGGGTCTTTTGTTTGTGTGGGCACAATAAACAACCGGTTTGGTGATAGTAACTAGATTTTTTGTTCTAAGGGTAGAATGGGTAAGAGAGTTTCATTCTCCGATAGTGGAAAGGGTAAGCCCCCTCCATAAACCAAGGAATATCAACTCAATTGGGAATTAACCCCAACCTCCACAATGTGTACGTCCTATCGGACGACTCAATGCCAAAGGGTGTGACGATCATGATTTCTTAGTTTTTCCTCTCGTAACATCTCTTGATTTGTAACAAGTGTTATTCCACATTGATAATCTTTGCACATAAGTATTGAAGTACCGATCCCGATCGAGTAATTCTTTATAAGAAGAGGGTGATGTACCCTTTACACATAAAGGATAAAGGCTTTAAATAGGGAAAAACCTATGCGTCTTTTAAGGTGTTGTACCTTGTATGACAAACCTATTAAGAGTGAAAACGTGATACAAACGTTTTAAAAGACAAATTTATGTTGTTGAGTAAAATATTTTAAGTCCCCAATAGAGTTGCCAAAAAGATGTAACTTTTAGGAAATCCCCTTATGCAGCTTAGCACATGTTTGGAGGACACGTGACAATACGTGGGACCCAAGGTGGCTCGAGGTTCGATGGTTTCAACACTGATTTGCGTTCCACACATCTTTAAAATAAAAACATTATTTTTAAAGGATTTTGATAGTACATGGAAAGATTTTTAAATTAATTATGTAAAATAATTAATTTATTCAAATTTTAATAATTTAGAGATTTGTTATAATCAAATGACGATTTGATTTGAAATCCGGTTTAAATTAATTCAACATAATTAATTTAAGAAAAGATTATTTATTTGAAAATAAAGTCGCCAATTGATTTTAGAAGAATTAATAAAAAGATGTAAGTGTACAAACATACTTTATACTAGAGTTTCGTTTTTTGGTTCGAAGTTTGGTGATACTCAGTAAAGGGTTTTCACGCTTCATCCTACATACCCGTCTGAAGACTGTCTCTACTTATAAAGTTGACTTAAATCGGTTGTATCACGTTTTAGTTTAACCGATTATTCTTCTGGTCCTACTCATTCTTCTAGGTTTTAGCGTTATTTAAAATGTTGAAGCATCAATATTTAAATGTTGGTACCTGTTACAGATGATAACTACGTGGAATACTTGAAGAATATCAGTAATTGAAGGTGGGTATTATGGTTTAGAAAAAAACACCAAACAGACCCTTGTTGAAATATTTTTGTTGAAATATCCTAAAAATATTTAAAATTATTTTAGAAAATGATTTGGAGTCCCAAATTACAAAAATAATTTTGGATTTTGAAAAGTGGAACCAAACGTGCCTTAGGACCGAAGACCCTCGGTCTGGGCTCGGGAGCTCTTAGTCTAAGTACTGGAGTCTCTCGGTCGAGATGTTAAGGATACTCAGTCCTTAGTTGATCTACCGGTCTAGGTGTAAAACTTATCGGTCATAGACTAGCATAGGGCTAAGGTTTTCCCAGTCGAGGTGTATAAACCTCCTCGGTCCGGGCTAGCTCTAGGCTAAGATCCTTAATCCTTGGTATCGGGAGTCTTGGTCCATGTTTGGATTTCTCGGTCCTAGGTCTTGGGGATCTCGGTCCCAGGGTCAGACCTCGGTCCTAAGTCCGAATTTTATCGGTCCTAGGTGAAATCATTGGTCGGATTTATCCGGTCCTAGCTCAAGAACATCAATCCTAGGTCTCAGTCCTAAATCAGAACATTGGTCATATGTCTCGGTCCTAGTTTATTTTTATCGGTCCCGGTCAGACCTCTCAGTCCCAGGTCCAGACCTCTCGGTCCTAAGTCCTAATTTTATTGGTCTTAGGTGAAATCCTCAATCGGATTTCTCGGTCTTAGCTCAAGAACATCAGTCCTAGGTCTCGGTCCTAGTTTATCTATCCCTGGTCTAGGTCAGGACCGAGAATTCTCGGTCCAATAGGACTCGGTCTAAGAAACACAAGAGCACACTTTTGAAATTAAATTTTTTAGCTCTGATTCTATGATCCAAGATCTTGGGTGGCTTCACAAAGCTCTTAGGAACAAATTATATCATCTCAAGGTATCAATCGATCTATATGATGTATCATTTGTTCAAAACATTTTATATGATAAAAAAAAATGGGTTTTTGATTTTAAAGTCGGTTTACAGTGCAAGGAGTATGAAATAGCTTCCTTATATACATAGACTTCATTGATACCAAAACAAGAACACTACTTATTCGTTTTGACCAATTCAAGAACATCAAAAAAAATTATTTTATTTGAAATTTGATTTTGACCAAACATGATTAGGATGGATCAAACACATGATCCAAATTGTTACCAACATCATTGCAATCATATTGGGAAGCTTTTTGGGCTGTGATTCAATCGAATTAACCCCCAAAAATAGCAAACCCAATTTTTTTTTTATTTTGAAAATTCAAATTTTGGGATTTTGTTTGTTAAATCAATTCATTGATTCTAACACTAATCTAGATAGTATCTAAATGATCATAGGATCAATATTCAATCATAAAATCAAATAAACAGCAAGCATACAAGCTTTTGTAATTTGAAATATAAAATTTTCAAATTCAAACTATGAATATGAATTGAGGATAATTGGAACCTTACCAAGGATTGAAGAACACTCCTTAATCCTTATGGAAGCTTTCTAGATTCACAAATCCGAGCTTCCAAGATTTAAACAGAAAATTTGAAAAAATTCGAAAACTTCAAGCTTTAATGACGGATTTCCGAATTTCTTCGATTTAATAGGGTTGTGTTGGTTGGTTGCCTTTGGAATGACCTTAGGGGATGTATTTATACTGTCTCAAGGTCGGTTGAAAGCCTTTGTGGCTTGAAATTAACCAAAAGTCATTAATAACTTTTGGCTATTCTTGACCAGTCTTCGCCAGAATAAGGTGTTTCATCCCTATTTTGATAGAAAAAAATATCACCATCGTAGGGTGATCATTTCATGCTTTATATGAGCCGAAATGATGGACTATGGAGGAAGTTCCAAAAAGAAAAAATCATCCACGGTTGTTCAAGCTTAACAAGACGGCAGTCGCATTGGAGACAAAGATGGCGCTCAAAACGACATCGTTTTGAGCTTTTTCCAGCGTTCCATAGGCATTCAGTCAGCATTATGTCAGTTCTTGGTGTTTCGTCAGCGCTCGGGAAGACGAACGTTTATTTCTTCGCGTGCGCGCTGCTGCTCGGCTACAACCAGCTATGTGGAAGCGCTTGGAGTGTCGGATAAGGACCCACCATTCATCTGATGGACGCGACCCTTGCTGCAACATATTCATTTGTTTTCGACTACACCCGATTATAATTTTTTTTATTAAATCCTTATAAATTTATTTGAAATTGATTTTTCCTTCACCCTTTTGGCTTTAATTTTGTTCTTTTTAAATACACAAAATATTAAATAAATATGGCAATATTTTCCCAATTTATTTTAGTTTATTTTATTTGTTTTGTATATTTTTAGGATTTAAATAATAATTCACTTTAGATGAAATTGATACAACAATTCATCATCAAAAATAATTATTTTTGTCCTTCAATTATTTTAAAATTATTTGAGACATTATGGTACAACATGTATCCAAATATTTTATTTTTATTTGGCCTAACCAATAATTAATTGATTAATTAACACATTAATTATTTTTTAAATAAGCTTTTGGCCATAGGGTTAATTATTTTGATCTTATTATTTAAAAATAATTTAAAATAATTATTTTAATATTATAATTGGAGTGTAGATTTTTAATGTTTAACAAATATATATATAATCTATATATATATATATATATATAGATATATATAATATAATATATTTAATGATGAGAGAAAATATATAAACTAAAAAAAAACAAAATTTTATTTTAGCAGTCTGTTTTAAATTTTATGTTTTTTTAGTTATAAAAAATATGATAAATTATTGTAATATTATATAATTATTAAATATAAAAAAATAATTAGAGAGAAATATTGTTAATTAGAAATAATATATATCTAATATATATTATAAATAATTTAAAGATAAATTATGATGAAATAGAAATTAAAAAATACAGGAGTTACAAAATCTAATTACAAAAATATATGTACAAGTACATAATTATTAAAATTATTTCAAACGTCTTACTTGGTCTAGCGATATTAAAAGTATTCACGGTTCATATTTTAAGACTAATGTTCAAATATTTTTAAAAGTAATTATTATATGTGGGTGTGAATTTGACTTAAAGAATAACATATAATAGTGATGGATGAAGTAGAAGCGATATCGTAAGCTTGAGTAAACAAACATTGTGAGAAGATGACTTAATAAACAAACATTTGTGAGATACCTAAGGGTTCGTCCACAGTGGGAATGTCGGATTAAGTAATGCAAAAACTAGTGAGGAAAACCCCAATAATTTGAGTGCACGAAGGGTGAGTTGGGGCCTAAGATCATGCTAAAAGGTGTAAATTCGAATGTATATGTGATGAGAGAAAAAAATATAAACTAATAAAGTCAAAATTTTATTTAGCAATTTTATTTATTATATGTTTTTTAGTTAAGAAAAATATGATAAAATATTATATTTATAAAAATAACTATTTAACATTTTATAATTATTAAATATTAACAATTAATTAGAAGAGAAATATTTTAAATTAGAATGATATATATATAGATATATATATATTATATATTATATATAAATATATATATATATATATATATTATACAAATATTTATATAAATATTATATATTAGAAAAAAATATTTAAAAAATTATAAAGAGATGGAAAATAAAAAAATAGTATAATATATTAGTTACAAAATCTAACTTATGATGAGTTAATGTCGGAATTAAGTACGCAATACACTAGAGGAGAAAACCTAAAGGTTCGTCCACAGAAGAGAGTTTGGCCTAAGATCATGTCAATGTGTAATAGAATCTCGCTTGAGTAACACAAAATTAGTGATAAAATCCAATGATTCGTGTCTACATAGCGTGAGTCAGTGCCTAGAATAATGCCAAAAGCTTGTCATTGAATGTTAAGAATACATTTTTTAAGACACAAAGTACGGTCCATGAAAGGGTGAGTAAATGCATAAAATCATAAAATTAAGAAATTATATTTATCATATCTTAAAATATATTTAATCAATTGGGTTAAGTTTTAAAGTGATTTGAAATGTATTTTTAAACTATGTTATTATTATAAAAAATAAATTGAGAGCACAACAAATAATAATTAATTTTATTTTTTAATAAAAATTATAATTATATATATATATATATATAAATGTTTGCGGAAAATAATTTAAAGAAAAAATATGTAAAACAATTAAAAATTGAAGCTAAATATGTTAAGTTTTAAATTATTGAGAAATGTATTTAAGACTTATTATTATTATAAAAAAATTATCAAAAGAATAATTTTTTTATTAACATATAATATTTATTTAATA
This sequence comes from Impatiens glandulifera, assembly GCF_907164915.1. Classification (NCBI taxonomy): domain Eukaryota; kingdom Viridiplantae; phylum Streptophyta; class Magnoliopsida; order Ericales; family Balsaminaceae; genus Impatiens; species Impatiens glandulifera. The sequence continues at coordinate 42,104 of NW_025919050.1, forward strand.
TTTATTCAATTATCTATTATAATAAGTTATAATTATAAAAAAATAAGACAATGCCTATTGGAAAAGAATAATATTTTATTGCCACATATATTTTTTAAATATATATATATATATATATTTAAAATATTTTTTTTTATATTTGTGGAGTTATCCATTATAATAATTTATTGTTCTCAATTCTTATTAAATTTGATTATTAAATAATCAAAATGATTATAGATGTAAAAAATATAAAAAAAACTTAAATGAATTAGGTAACTGATTTTTCAAATAAATATAAGTAATATAGACCCGAACAGTACATAATGAATGCATGTTGTCAATTTATATGACTAGCGGGTGTACTGAATTTAAGAACGATTATAGGAATCTGAGTTGTGGTGGCTTAAAAATAATTTGAGATAGACTTAAAAAATAACAAAAATATATTTAAATAGTGGATAATTGTGTTTTATCATTTTCTTTAATAATTAGACAAACAAATATTTAATTAAATTTTAAAAAATTTAAAAATGAATAGATAAATCATAATTTTACCATAAAAAGAATTAAAAAATTTTGAGCCCTTACATAGATCCTCCCTAATTATATCTTTATTTTATATGTTTTTTTATGAATTTAAAATATATGTAAACATTATATTTGAATTTAACTTAATTTTTATAAATTCAAATAAATTTAAAATTATTTAAATTTAAATAATATTATTTATATTTAAAATATTTATATATAATAATACTTTGTATACACATGGCACGATTTGTGCTATTAAAAATAAAAACTAAAAAATCATAAATGGTATTTTATTCCCATTTCTATCTAATCTCTTTAAATAATTAATTATTTAAATAAAATTTGGTTTTATTTTTATTTGATAAAAATATATAATTAAATTTGATAAAACTTTTATGTTATTTTTATTTTTTAAGAATTAAAATAAAATAATTTTGTAAAAAAAATAATCCATTAGTTCTTATCATGATCTAAACATTTATAAAAATATTAATTTTATTTTATGTACCATGAAATATTTTTTTAATTAAATTATATATTTTTTTTATTAATACAAAAAAAATTAACTTTTTACTTTAATAATTATTAAAAATCTATTTTATTAAATAATAATAAATTTATTTTAACTTTTACTTTAATAATTATTTAAAATATTTTTTATTAAAAAAATATATTTTCACTTTTCACTTTAATAATTATTAAAAAAACTATTTTATTAAATAAAAATAAATTTATTTTAACTTTTACTTTAATAATTATTTAAAAAAACTTTTTTATTAAATAAAAATAAATTTATTTTAACTTTTTACTTTAATAATTATTTTTTAAAAAAAATTATTAAATAAAAATAAATTTATTTTAACATTTTACTTTATTAAAAAGTGATTCTAAGGATCACATAAAAAGATATTTGTGATTTAATTTTTTTTCTAATTATGCCCTCTTCTTTATTTAAAATATTTTAATATTAAAAAATAAATAGTTAATATATTTATTATAAACAATATTATGTTACTCTGATATATTTTAATAACTAAATTCAGATGTCTATAAATAAGAATCTCCCTTACTGAAACAAATAAACCCTAATAAAATATTGAGTCTCCTCGCCTTTATTTCTTCATTCCGTCGTCTGTCGATGATTTGTTACATATATCAATTCAACCCCTCTAACAAATCTTAAGTTTTGATATTTTTTTTTAATGTCGTTATATTTTGACTATGGGTCATATTGGGCTTTAAATCGAGAGGGGAATTTAAAGTCTAATTTATATAGGAGTCATAGTGGTAGATCTTTATGGACAAGTTTTATTTATGCAAAGTTTTATCACCAAATTGAAGGAACTCCAAATAGAAGTATTGTTCCTTACATAGTTCTGGTTAGTTTTCTATATATTAGGATTTTTTATGTTTATTGTATTTCATGTGAATTAATAATATTTAGAAACATCACTTCTTTCACATTTTTCATACACTCGTGAATTTGGATGAGAGGTGGATTTGAAAAAAAGATTGTATCTAATTGATTTTTTATTAATATGGATTGGTATTTATTGACGTATTTTTTAATACTCAGGTCTCAATTTTGATTCTCATTGAAATTTGTAATGACAAGTTATAATCACGGTGAGTGCAAACTGACAAGTTATACATATATTCGATTGCAACTTTCGGCCTTAGGCTCTATGGACATGAATCATTGAGTTTTATCACCAATGTTTGCGTTACTCAAGTTGACATTCCCTCTATGGACGAACCATTTTGTAAACCCTAAAAAATCCTTTGGTTCTGGAGAAACTTGAGTTTCAAGAATTTCAACATCGGTTTGCGTGCTAATAATATTTTTAAAATAAAATATTATTTTAAAAGATTTTAAATAATTCCGGATAGCTTTTGAAATTAATTATATAAATAATTACATTTTGGTTTAAATTTAAATAATCGTTGATTTGCAGTAATCAAATTACAATTTGATTTTTCGGAAATCCCTTGTTTATATTAATTAAAAATGATTAATTTAAAAGATTATTCATTTCAAAATACAGTCGTCAGTTGATTTTGAAAATAAATAAACTGACATACGTGTATAAACGTATTTTTAGCCCGAGTTTCTTTTAGTTCGTAGTTTGGTGATGCTTGGGAAAGGGATTTTGTGCTTAATCTACCGTACCCGTTTTGAAAACGGTATATACTTATAAAGTTGTCTTTTTAAAATTGGTTGTACTAAATTTTGTTTAAACCAATTATTCTTTCGGTCCTACACATGCATAAGGTTTGTGCATTATTTAAAGAATTAATCAAATTAATTATTTAAATGCTGATACATGTTGCTGATGATAGCATAGGGAGGAAAATACCTGAAGAACATCAGTCATTTAAAGACATTAGGGTTTAAACATAAATCTCAAACGAGCATTTATCAAAATATTTATTTTGTGGAAATATTTCAAAAATACTTTGAAAGCATTTTCTCTTTTTTCGGGAAATTTTAAAAATGGTTTGGTGGTCCAAAATTATAAAAATAATTTTAGAATTTTGAAAAGGGAACCAAACCGGCCTTAAGACCGGTGTCCTAAGCCTTGGGTTCGTTTTCATCTATCGGGGTCCATGGTTCTCGGTCAGACAAATCTATGTCGAGGTGTTAAGGACTCTCGGTCCTTCGCTGGAATTATCGAACAGGGTGTACAAATAACTCGTGTTAGGTTAGCCCTAGGCTAACTCTATCGGTCCTAGGTTTGAGAATTCTCGATTGGGGTCAAGATTTTTTGGTCCAAGATTTGACATCTCGGTCATGGGTGGAAGTCATCGGTTCTAGATTCGGGAGTTCTCGGTCTTAGGTCTGACCGAGAACCTCTTTGTCGGATGTAAAAATCTTAGCTGAAGAACATCAGTCAGACCTCTCGGTCCTATCGAAATTTTCGATCGGACCTCTCGGTCCCATGTTAAGATTTTTTCGGTCAAACCTACCGGTCTTCAAGAACATCAAAATTGTAAGTTTTGCAACTTTGATGGAGGCTTGGATTCTTCGATCCAAGGGCCTGAGTTGCTTCAAAAAGCTCCTAAGAACATTTAAAACATCACCCTAATGTATCAATCGACCTAGGTAATGATCAATTTGTTTAAAACAGTTTGTAGCCAAAAATCGGGTTTTTGGTTTTAAAGTTGTTTTATAAGTGTGAAAGCTATCCAATAGTTTCCTTATACTCCATATACTTGATTGGTACCAAAACAAGAACACTAGTTGTTCGTTTGGACCAATTCAAGAACTCAAAATTTTCAATTATTTTGATCAAACATGATCGGGATGGATCAAACATGATCCAAAAAATTGTCCAACATCATTATAATCATGTTGAGAAAATTGTTGGGTTGTGATCTTCAAAGATTAGCCCAAGAACAACAAAGCCGTTTTTTATTTTTTTAATACAAAATTGGGTTTTTCTTGTAAGACCGATTGATCGGTTCTAGCTTTCACAGAAAGCTCATAAATGGTCATAAGATCGATTTCCAACCATTAAATTCAAGATCCAAATAGCATACAAGCTTATGAAAACTAAAATATAAAAATTTCAATTTCAAATTGGAAGTATGTATTAAAGATGATTGGAAGCTTACCAAGGATTGAAGAACACTCCTTAGACCTTAGGGAAGCTTTTGGGATGCATAGATCCAACCTTTAAAGCCTTATAAAGAAAATTAAAAAATCTGAAGCTTGAGCTTTATTGACGGATTTTTTATTTCTTTTAATTCAGTGCTTGAAATTTTATCTCTTGCCTTCGAAAAGATTGTGGGGAGCTATTTATAGCTGTTCGAGGTCGGTTGATCCATCCAAGTGGATTGAATTAGCAAAAAGCCATTAATGGTATAGGTACTCATTTTGGTTGTTCTTGGATCAACTTGGTGATATAGGTACTCATTGTGCCTATAGATATAGGGGAAATGATCACCGTGGTAGGGTTATCATTTCGCCTTTTGAACGGAAACAATCCTTTTAGAAACAACGAAAATCTATCTTTGAAAAATCAAAGATGGTTGCGGATGGTTATCCATCCGGCATTGCGTTGAAGACGACGGTGACGGTCGAAACGACGCTATTTTGGACGTGTTTTGGCATTCGGGGTGTTCTGTTTCATTTTAATGGACGAAGTAAACGTCCGCGTTATTTTATCGGGTGCGGCGCGGGCGCGCATTCCCCCTGTTGCTATAGGCTACGCGGTCAGTCTTGGAGCGTTGGATCGTTGGATGACAATCCAACGCTCATCCATTGACTCTGGTCCTTGTTGTAGCCGAAATTCATAATTTTGGCTATACAGATTACATACATATTATTTTATTAAATCCTTAAGGGTTTGTTTGAAATTGATTTTTCTTTCACCCTTTTGAATTAAATTTTGATCTTTTTAAATACACAAAATATTAAAATAAATATGACAAATATTTGGCCATTTTTTTTATACTTTAAGGTTAAATAAATAATTTTGGTGGATGAACTGGGTACCTCGTTTCATCCTAAATCATTTATTTTAATCTCTTATTTTTTTCTAAAATTATTTTAAGATAAAATGAGTAAAACATTTATCCCAAATAATTTTATTTTTTATTTTAATCATTTGCTTTAATTTTATAATCTAATTAATTGTTTTATTTATGTTTTGGCTTTGAGGTTAATTATTTTGATTTTATTTATTCAAAAATAAATTAAAATTATTATTTTAATTTTATTTACAGAAGAGTTTATGTAATTAGTCGTAAAACTACTAACGAGATAATTAAGAAAATTAGTAAATAAGTAATCACACTAAGTCAAGAACTAACTACTACTAAATAACATGAAATAACTTACTAAAATAGAGAAACTTATGACCTGATAGTCATGGAACAACTTAAGACCCGGTCACAAATCAAATTTTATTCGTAGTACACTTCCTTAAATTGAAATATTTTCTTCAATTTACTATTGAATCTTGATAAACCCCCCCCCCCCCCCCCAATAAAGCATGTAACTTCAGATAAATATCCAACTTTAGTGGTTCTGTCATAATCTCAACAAATTGATCATTTAATTAATAATTGTAGACAGCATTTTTATACTCTCCAAATTTATAAATTTTTAAAAATCTCGAGTTTATTATATATATATATATATATTCTGAAATTTATAAAAGGGCTCATTGCACGGAATTAAAAACAAATAAATAATTCGAAGAGTTGTATTGTATCGATCAATTTTTGAATTGTACTATATTGTGTTTTTGTGTTTTTGTAGGATATGATTAATAAAACAGTGTCAACGTGGAAAATGTCAACGACGTCAAAAGTCAATAGAACTGGTCTACCTAAATAAAATGACATAGATGACACAAATTACCTAGCATGATGAATGATGCAAATGATATAGCATGACGTCATTTTGAGAATTACTAAAGAGAAAATGAAAGAAAAAAATAAAGAATGAATTAATAAGGAGCTTATTCTCTTTGTCCCACAATGAAAATCTAAAATTTATGTATTTTGTCCCATATTAAAAATCTAAAAAATTTCAACTCACATTCAACTATATATAGAGAAGTTTTTATACCCATCAAGAGGCCCTAAAAAATTCTTTGGAAGAGATACTTAGTGGCTATATTTTTAGCTTCTCAAGCGAGGCGGGCAAGGAGCATTTTCAAAATTTTCATTGGAAGTTGGTATATATTGGATCGCTCAACATTAGCAGAATCTCTAATTGTGTAAGTCTTCTTAACTAGGTTTAATTTTTGCAATATATATGTTAGGATGAGAAGAATATATAAATCAAAAGACTAAAAAGCTTAAACTTAATTTCTTTCGGAATTAAATTATACGTCGACTCATAAACATAAAATGCCGAAGGCTGTAAGGGATATATATATATATATATATATATAGATATATTAGATCTATATAAACTGACAACTCTATTGGGATGCAATGTTTGACTCAAAATAAGTTACAAGACATGGTACTTTACACCACTCGAACCAAAAAAAATAAACATAATGAGAATATACTAAACCTGAAATCAATACTTACACGTGTACAAACTGAACACTACTTTTAATAAACTCCACTCACGTACTTGCATCGTGACACATGTTTATGTAATGTATTACAAATTTGATTTTCTTCACCTTTCTTCGGCACGTATATCTCGCATTGCGAGCTAAATCGAGAAATTAATTTCAAAAGAATGATATGCCCTGGTTAGACTGAATTTCATGATGTCTACCAAATATTTTTACCTCTCTTTTATTAATTTTTAAAGTGTCACGAGATGCGTTTAAAATAAGGATTTTAAAATTCGAAAAAAATCGTGAAGAAACATTTTATGTTCGCCATTATCAAACAAAAAACCATGGGACAATTTGAGAATTCCAATTCTATGAAAATCCTATACCAATTTCATAATTCTTTAGAATACTAAACCAATATTTTTCACTCATTATGATATTTTTCTAAAATAACACAAAAGAATCTTGTTTTGTAAATACATGTGTTAGGAACTATGCGTGACTTGATTCTCCGTCTTGGGAGATACGTAGGTATCATACCTTCCTATTAATAATAAACAGATCATTTCTTTAAAATTGTGAGAAGAATCGAGGATTTGACCCGTCTACAAAATAAAAACTAAATGTTGACGATGATCTTGAGGATTTCAAGAAATTAGTTAGAGTAAAGTTGAGGCTATAGTTGGAGAAACTATCTTGAAAGGAAACTAGTTGTTCACAAAAAAATATTTGAATGAAGAATATCTAATTGAGCTCGTTCTCGTGTTTCTCTAAATGCAAAGAAATATTAACTCTCGAGGGAAATCTGTAAAGAGAAAGAAAACATGACAAGAACTGAAAGAGGACGTGTTGTCTCTTAACCCTACCTAAAAAAGAGGTTTAAACTCAATAACTAAAAATCAAATCAAAGAGCAAAAGTATCAATTGTGGTTTAAATATTGAAATCACCACTTGTCGTTTTGCGAGAACACAAGTATACCGATTCTATCAGATATACCCATGGTACTAAAAACAAATAAAAGTTAATGTATTAGTTGAGGTATTGAAATCACCACTTGTTGTTTTCACAATAACGCAAGTGTACCGATTTTGTTAGATACATCCCAATTGCAAAAAAATGACTAATATTAGTTGAGATATTGAAATTATCACTCATTGTTTACTTAGACATTATCTAGATTCCAAAAGCAAGAACTCAAGTGTACATAATTATTAGAAAATATTTTGTGACATATTTTTTGTCAAATTCATAACAATTCAAATATTGCTCCAAATGGCTTGATTCTTCAATAGGATTTAGATTCAACCATTTATCTACAAATTTCCTTTGTATTTATTTTTCCAATTTGGCTTCTAAACTTCTCATAATCGCGTTTAAAAGAAGACTTATAAAACTTCTTAAAATTGAGGTGTAAATAACTTTAAAAAATGGTCTTTTAATTTCATTTTCAATATAAAATACCTCTAACATTTTTAAAATATCCAAAAATAAAATAAAATGAGTTAAAATAATGTTTTGTATTTTATAGAAAAAAATATCATGAATTAAGGAAGTTTAAATAGTTTTTATCATTTTGCTTACCTTATTATGAAGCTTGCATTTCACGACTCCAAAAATGAAATAAAATAAAATCTCTAGATGATTGTAGAATTACTTCTAACAATAATGTATTAACTATAATTTTTTTTTGAATAATTTCAGGTTTTGGTCATTCTCAATCCTCTCATTAACGGGTATGACATTACATAATTTTCTCTGTAATTGATTTTATTTAAAAATATAATTTATAAAAGTTTATTCAGTGGTATAAAAAGTGGTAATGTATACATTAACAACTTCGTAGTAGTGACCGTTCATTCAGACGGGCGTGCGGACCATAACACTGATGCCCTTTCCCGCACACAACTAATCACATAACTAAAGAAGAATTTCTAGAAAAAAAAGAAAAAAAAAGCTAAAAGTCAAAATGCTAAAAAGACTAAAATGTCAAAAGGCTGAAAAACATGAACTAAATTTCTTTCCTAATTTTCAAGAAGTTAAATTATGCAACTCATAAATATATATATATAGGTCGTACAATAATATTCCAAGGAAACAACATTACTCCTTACAAATTCTCAATGAAAATGAAACATCGCATTAATGTGTTTACTTCTTTCATGCATCACTGAATTATTTGACAATTTAATTGTGGAGATGTTGTCACAAAGAATTTTGATAGACTAGAGTGGTTATGCTTTGTTTTCTCAAGAATTGTTTTTATCTAGACAGATTGACATGCACACATGCTGCAGCTGGAATAAATTCAGCTTCTATGATTGAGAAAGATACTATGGTGCTTCCTTGATGACAAGGATCCAACAATATGGTGTTTCCAAATGTGTTATTTCTATCCTCTAAGTGACATGTATAGTAACTACCATTATAGGCAATCAATTACTTGTTTCCTTCCTTTTTTATAAAATAGCCAAACTCAATTGTTCCTTTCAAATATTTCAGTATTCTTTTAGCTGCAACTAAGTGAGAATTATTTGGACAACTCATTTACATGTTAATAAGAATTACTACAAACATAATATATGGTCTTGTAGCAGTTAAATACATAAGACATCCTACAAGTTGTTTCTAATAAGTTCCATCAACCTTGGCTTCATCACTTGTCTTTGTGAGCTTAATACCGGGTACAATTGGGTTATGATTTGGATTGCATTTAGTCATATTAAATCTCTCAATTATATCTTGGGTTACTTTCTTTAGCTAACAAAAATTCTATTTTTTCCTGGTAAAATTTTAGTACCAAGTAAGTACCTCATATTTCCTAAATTAGTCAGGTCAAACTCAATTTGCATAGAATTTTTGAATCTTAAAATTATGCTTTCACAGTTTCCAATATACATTAAGTCATCCATAAAAAGATATACAATCAATACCATACTTCCTTCCCTCCTTCGTTTTTACTGAAATGTTGATGGTTTGTAAAGTCTTCTTTATCGAAATATGACTCTATAATTAGACTATAACTTGCTTTTGAAGCTTGTTTGAGACCATATAGTGCCTTTTCAGTTTGTAGAATTTGTCTTCTTTTTGTTTTATAACATATCCAGATGGTTGTTCAATATAAACTTTTTTAATTAAATCACCATTATGAATTCTGACTTTACATCAAGTTGATAAAACTCCATTCTTGTGTAGCTTCAATAGAAATCATCAATCGAGTTGTTTATAATCTGGTTACTGGAGCAAAAACTTCAATATAGTCCACCCGATATCTTTGAGTATACTTTTTTTTGCCACTAACCGAGCTTTGTATTTGTCCACTTCTCTTTTTTCATTCAACTTGATCTTGTAAATTCATTTTACTCTAATTTTTTTACCCTCAAGATGTAGGTCTATTAGCTCCTACGTATTATTTTTTTCGATGGTTTCAGTTTTAGAATACATAGATTTCCTCCACTTTATGTCATTCACATCAGCATTGAAGTAAATTGGATCACCCTTTAGTGAAGAATACTTGATGACTTATACCTTCTTCATCTGATAAGAGTTTTCACTCTCATAATCATTCATACAAACATGAGTTGGTCATGTTTTTTCTTGAGTTAATTTCTTCTTCACTCTCATAGACTTTAGATTCTTCACTAACACCAATAAAAAGCATTTGACACTCTTTACATCCAACTTAATTCTTTTGTTGTTGGGAATATGTACAAAATATATACAATCAAACACTCTAAAGTATTGTAATGAGGGTTTTCTTTCACTCCATGCTTCTTCCGGAGTAATATTTTTCACCACAAACATAGGACTTCTATTCAAAATATGGAAGGTCCACTTACTGTTTCTAGCAAGAATGTTCATAGGATCATTTGGTTCTTTTTTCAACAATCTCATTTTGTTTAGGGTCTATAGTGTATAGTGTTGTGAACTGTCTTTTTATTCTATTTGAATCACAAAAAGTTGTGAATTCATTAGAGATAAACTCACCTCCCTAAAATTATGAAAACCTTTTAGAGTACATCCACTCTCATTTTCAACCAACCTTACAAAATGTTTAAGCACATTAAAAGTCTCTGATTTTCCAATAAGTTTTACGACTGAAATTATCAATAAATATAATAAAATATATTTCATCTCCATTAGAAAGAGAGAGATTCGTCATTGTACTCGGGAGCAAGGCTGTCAAAATCAAGAGTTTACGTAGAATCGTTATCTAGTTGTAAACTCGTAAAATCTAGAGTTTACATAAAATCGTAAGAGTTTAATTCAAAAAAATAATTGTTATATATATTATTATTATTTATATATATAATTAAGAATTTTATATTTAGCCAATTTTAAAAATTATATATTTTAATATAAAAATAATTAAAAATTAATAATAAGTAAATAACAATATAAAAATTTATACTTACAAAATTAATTATATTAATTTATTTATTTAAATAAATAAATAATAATTTTATTTTTTAATTTTTAAATATAAATATAAATTTGTTTTTTAAAGTAAAATCGTATAGAATCGTAAAATCGAAATTATTTATAAACTCGTAAAATCGTAAAATCTTATTATCGTAAATTTAAAATCGTAAGAGTTTACATATTTAAGAGTTTACTTAAAATCAGAATCGTTAGCGTAATGTGAAATCGTAAGATTTTAAGAGTTAACTCGAGATTTTGATAGCCTTTCTCTGTAGCCTTTTTATATTTGAATCGTAGTAACGGTCGAATCTAATTCGTAGATATGTGGCATCTTTTCATTTGTTGTACGTCGGGTGTACGGGATAGTGCGCCTAAGAATAATATTCGTTGGATTGTGGCATACGAAATTGTAGTGCGCCTACTAATAGAATATTCGGTAGAACATGGTGTACTAAATAGTACTGCGCAGGCTAGTGAAATAATCGTGTACGTGACAGTTGTACATTTTGGCGTATTAAGGTGATGTAGCATACTGCTGATAGACAGCTCTGCTGAGGAGTCAGTTTTTGGCGTAACACTGTTATTCGCTACTCGGCTGTTAACGCAACACAGTTGTTGGCGTAACACTGTTGTTCGCTACTCAATTGTTATCGCAACATAGTTGTTGGCGCAACACTCACTACAACAAAACAGACCTACGACGACGCTTAAAAATACTTCTGCCAACCCATAAAACTGTCGCCAAAAATATCACCGACACTTATTTTTGCGTCGCAATAAGCAGGTGTGGGCGCATGTTATAACGACGCTTATTTAAGCGTTGGTAACATCAATTTAAGCGTCGCCAAAAGTCTATAAGTTTTTAAAACTATTTTTATTTTATTTTTGATTTATTTTAACAATTTTATCTGAATTTTTATTTTTGAAATTAAATATTCATTGAAAAGGACATTTAAAAATAATTGCATACTATTATTGACATTTTTAATAATAACAAATTTAACATAAATTCTCACAACATCAAATATTTCAAACAAAAAAAATAATTTTGTTCAATAAAGAACGTGGTTTTTATCCACTTAATCTTCTTCTTGACATCAACTTTTTCTTGGACCACAGCTGCAAATATATGAAAGAGATTATTTTTAAGATAAAGAAAGAAAAATGGTATATTGATGTGAATTAAATCGAGACAAAATTTGAAAAACAAAACCTGGTTGCTTTTTCTTGCAATTGACAGCTCAAGGATGAAGACGATATAACACCTGAATTATTCATTCTTCACAATTAAACCGCTAAAAAGGAAATGAATTGATCTTCAATTATTAGAATCTAGATATATATCCTCTCACTGTGCAAATTTGTTTCCTCCATTTCTGTATGGATATCTTCTTAATGATCTTTTGAAATTAGCAAAAACAATTATAAAACATTTAAGTAGATGATGATTATTAGTAAAAAAACATTCAAGTTAATTTCACCTGGTGGTTACGGTACTACATTTGTATTCTTCTTCTTCCTAGGACATATACTCTAGAATAATCTTTGTTAGGATCTAGGTAGTCGCTGGAGGACCGGGGGGTTGGACCGGTTAGCGGTTCTCACTCGAAGAGTGGTGGTTAATCTGGTTAGAGATTAACACCGGGGTTTCAATACTACACAACCTGTCACAAACCCTTGAACTAGGTTCAAGCGCGGAAGAGGTTTGCTTTCAGGTTGAAGCAGCACACTTGTTTGATGGACAAGGCCGGTTTCGGATAATGGAGGTTTGAAAATGGTGGGTCGGTTTCGGTAATCTGGAAATTCGGTATGGATAGTATAGAGTCGGTGTAGTTGAGTTAATCGGTTAGACAATGGAGCCGGCAGAAAGTAAATAACAAGACAGATTTTATGGATGTTCGGAGATAAAACTCCTACGTCACCCTTCCTCTCGAAACCGCGAGAAGGATATTCACTAAGGAATACAAGTACAATCCGATCGAGACTTATTTCCTGCTCGATAACACTTTTACAATTTACACCGAAATTGTAAAACACACTTTAACTTTAGCACTTAGGCTTTCTAGAACAGCACAGTCTTATCACTTGTAGAATAAATGCTCTTAGAATTTCTCACTTGTCTCACTGTATGTTGCTTGTCCCGCTGTGTGTCCCGCATTTACTCTTCTTCAACTGCCCCTTTTATAGGTGAAATATGCCAACGGTCATATTTCACTGCCTTGAATCTGATTGGCTGAGCAGAGGTGCAGTGATTCAGTGTTTCTGAGATTCAGACCTACGGTCGTTTCCTCAGACCTGATGGTCAACCTCAGACTTGGCAGTCTGTTCTTCCGGTATGTAAGACAAACCTGCCGGATTTGTCTTTTACTTGATGTAGGCACTAGCTGTTGGACAGTTGTCTGTACTTGGAAGATCTTCTTTCTGACTTATCCCGAAGTGGAAAGATCCGGTAGTACTATCTTCTGCAGCATACAGTCTTTCCTCAGACTTGCATGGATATGGAAGTGTTCAGTCTGTTCCTTTGGTATCATTCTCAACAGATACCCAAATTGTCTTCTTGTACTGGTCGGCCATTTGTCTTAACCGAATGGCTTTTGGTATGAGTGATGTAACCGGACTTCTTCCGGTTATTCCTCTGCCTTGTGGCTGATCGGCTGTCTGATGATTCCGGTTTTAAGCTTTGGCCGATCTTTTCTTTGCGCGGTCAAGTTCCAGGTATTAGGGTTACCCTAGGGCTGGCCCTGATCATCAACATAAACAACACATTATTATTATTATTATATCATTCATGCATGCAAATTTAAAATAAAAAAGACAACATATCGATCAAAATCGAACCTGGAGCACAATAGTTAGTCCAACTATCAACATGAAGAGACGGTTCTTAGTCACTCCCTAAACACGTTCATCTCATCTGGCTTCCTTGAATTCACCTCATTGAATATCTGCACAAATTAACCATTTTCTCTTTATTTTATTTCTTTCTTTCTACCTAGGGTATATATATATTAATATCATACATACCTGACAAATAACAAAATCATTCAATATGAGCGTGTTCTTCAATTTTTTGGCATGGCCGGGATTATCATGCTTCAAGTTGAGGATATTTTCCCCTTGGAAGTTCAGAACGAGCAGGACCCTCACTTGATAAGCTGCCTGCAGTTGTCCGTGTGTTCCAACAAAATTACCCAACCAAAATATTTTTATTCATTTCTTGTCCTAGCTAGCTAGCTAGAAATTGTAAGTTATCAAACAACAACTTACACCTGCTTCCCAATAATAATAATATATACCTGAATTAGCAAGTTCCTCTTTATTATATTTGTTATCAACGGTTCCCTGATCAAGGTACAAAAACATCAACAATACTCATGCAACCAACCATTCAACAATATTATTAATATGAACAAAAATGGTTGAATCAATTAAATTTTCAAACTCACCTCCGACCATCCGGAGGTCGATGCATTAGGTGATCAGTAGGTGGTTCAGTGGCCAATGCCAAAGCTCCAAGTGTATCCATTATGAGATTAACCCAAAGAAGTTGAATTCATCCAACCGTAATTTTTTCCCAAACAAAAGAAAATAAAAAGAACCCATTAATTACCTACTATTTGTTTCTTTCTCTTTTTTCTCATGTTAGGTGCGTGCATAGATTATTAATTATATTTATCTGTACTGCATTCAGAGGGACATCACCAGCTATAACAACATTAATAACAAGTGCAGCAGCATTGATAGTGAGTTGAAATTGGATGAATTTCTGAATGTTTGCATAAACAGAACGCCCCCATCTAACAACATGTACATCAAAGAAGGAAATGGCATTCGATAAACAAATTCCAAATTATAATACTTTCCTCAAAATTTAAGCAAAACAATGCAACAAGTTCTCGCTTTTGAAACAAGGCAACAAGAGTGCGCAAGAAAATTCAAAAAGCAAAGAACCAATTGAGAGATCAACCCATATTAATAAGCATAGATCGTATATATTTCAACCTAATAATACACCAGCATGTGCTAGTGACTAACCTTCACAACAGAAGCAAAGTTATCATCCAGTATTATTATATCTGAACTCTCTTTTGCGACTTCTGTTCCTTGGATGCCCATTGAGAGACCAATATCAGCCTAAAACAAGGACAACATATCACCTTTAAATTCCAAAGGTGAAAAGAAAGGTAGCAAACAATTTCAACTGAATAGAGAAAAATAAAACCCAACAGCTGTAAAAATGCACAATAACGATAGCAGATTGATTAAAGATTCACAACCAAGTCAACTAATTAGAGGGGAAAAGTCTAGTGTGTAAAAGATTTACATTTGAAATGTATTCTGTATAGTAAACTAGATAGAGAAACATAACCGCATACAAAGAAAATTCATATTTTCATTGGTTTCACAGAAGAAAAAATAAGCAATAAAAGATAAGAATTTAAAGAGCACACTGCCTAAGGAAAACATAATGGTTTGACACACAACCTCATTCAGTGCGGGGCATCATTGGTTCGATCTCCTGTTACACCAACAACATGTCCTCTCTTTCGCAAGGCTCGCACAAGGAGCAACTTATCATTGGGAGACGACCTTCCCATTACCTACGCATGGAATTAGACTCACTTCTTTCCTTACTAAAACTAATTAATTAAATAATAAGAGTAACATCAAACTAATTCCAAGTTGAGTTGGTCAGCTCATGACATACTGATATCTTCTTAGCAACTTCTAGCTTTTCCTCATCGGATAATACCCGAAAATCTTTCCCTTCAATGACATTTGGTGCAGTGGTGTCTACATCTGATTATAGTATCCCACATTCTAGGGCTATAGCTCTAGTTGTTTGGATATTATCCCTAGTGACCATGCGCACCTGTTTAAACACAATTCTTAACCAATTCAGCCATATATAATAGTGGTGCGCACAAATATGAACTTCACATATAATGACCCTTGTCACTATCTTAACCAAAGTAAATACTAGCGTACCTTAACTCCAGCATTTGTACATAGCCGAACAGCTTCTCTGACACCAGGTCGACAAGGATCCTGTGTTGATCAATCATTTACAAAAACTCGTCAATTTAGTATTTTTTTGTGCGTATGTGTTTACCATACATGGTGGTGTGATGTTCATAATTATAATTAACCGTTTAGAATTTTTATTATTAGAAGATCCCATTCATGTATTGTTTACAAGATGAGTTTGATGAAATATTATTTGAATATGGAGAAAAATAGTGATATACAAATGTAGGTATATAATTCTATTAATAATGTGTCATATATTTCCTAACTTTTCATAGATCAATGGTCATTACATATGTTCTGCCCTTTTGCCTAATGATTGAGCAATAGCCTTCTTTATATTATAATTTAGTTTAGTGTCGAGCAAAAAGACAATAAGTTAGTGATGAGATTTAGAAAAAGATGCTAATATGATTAAACATGAAATATGGCATCTGGTTACAGAAATTATAGTAGACTAAATGCACACTAGTAGTGAATAATACATTCAGGCCAACAATGGCTAGCAATACAAGGTCATCATCAGGTATTTTCCAAGTAGACAGTTCCTCCTCAGTATGTGGGATGTTTTCGAAATTTTCAGGTCTGTATGCAATCGCAACACAACGCAAACTTCTGGAAGCTATATCTTCAATGGCTCTTCTGAAAACTTCTGACTGCAGGCAACATAAATTTCTACAAGATAAGATGGGAGTTAAATTTGAAATGTGGAAGGTATCAGTAACATCTTACTTAAGTCCAAAAATTTTCTTTGTATCAGCTTGGAGTTGAGAGGAATAGAATTAAGATCACACAATTACATAATTGAGTCGACAATAAATAAAGTGTCTACCTAATTAGTTACAGAAGCCAAAAAATTTTATTGAAAATAAAAAATCCAGCAAAGATGACCCATGGGGATTCTTAGATGCTTCCGTAAGTTTTAAAATACAGAAATGCAAATGAAGAAAAATGAAATTCTAACATACCGTCATTGATATATCTGGTGTAGGAAACTAAAACTATTTCAGTAGCACCATTCCAATGGACATGAATCTCAGTATCATCAGACTGCACACATATGAGCATATATTTTTTATAAGCAAAACATTCGGATGCATGAATAACAAATGAAAAGGCTATCATCCTCATGTGTAAAAATAATGCTAATAATATGCTTCAAGTCCCTATATATATAGTTTCATAAGACAACATCCAAATCCTAAGGGATAGTTAGAATGATTCAAAGGAATGCGTGTAATAATGAAAGTTTAATACTACTTTGTAGTTTTAAAAAATTATTATATGTAAATACATTATATTGTATTACCAGCTTCTTCCAAATGTATCACTTTTCTTCCTTTTAACTAATCTTACATCTTTAGTGTCTACGCAAAGAACACTCATGCAGGACAATCGAGCAGCTATGGATTTCATAAAACAAATACAATTAGAAGAAATCACTATCTATCAAACGTTGATCATAAAACAATTAGAAGAAGATAATTGATTTCTGTAACTACCTACTACCAAAGGCTGAAACCACAGTCCAGTTTCTTTAATATATATAGCAAGGATCTATTTTACATTTATGCTCTCCTCCTAGCCAATATAAACCCTAATTAATCGGAAGATGCAGTAGAATTCATTCATTCATTGATTCAATCAATTCATCAGATAAAATGAAACTCGAATTTCGTTTTAAGTAGTAATTGCTGAAAAAAATAGGGAAATCGATACATACTGACGATATTTTTTCGATCAATTTTCTCCGATCGTGTATTCTCAAACCATTAGAAGAAGTTAAACAAAAGTGATGATTACTTATCGGTGAAATATTATTGTGTCCAAACTTCGACGAATTGTTCTCTCTCCTAGTTGTTATTATCGTCATGTGCGTTGATTGCGACATCTTGGAGAAGGAGGAGTCGTAAGTGATTACTTAGATAGATGGAGGAATTTGAGAGCTCCACGAGGAATACATAGGCCTTTTTTGAGGAAAGGGTTTTTATGGTTTTATCTGGGTTTTATCCAAAAAAATCATTGTTGGATAAAAAGTAAGAAAAAATGGTTTTTAAAATTTGAAGACTAATTTGTTCCTTGACTTTAGAGGATATGGTGTAGGTGAGAGAATTATGGTTTAGAGAGAGAATGATGGTTTAGAGAGAGAGGATAAAATTATAGGATAGTTTTGGTATTTAAATGATAAAATTATTTGATTTGATGGTTGATAAGATGTTTGGGTTTTGGGATAAAAATTGGATTTTATCCCAAAAACCCTTTCATCAAACGAAGCCATATAGCAGGAATTGATATGGTTTCATGAATATATCTTGATGATGATGATCTACTCTAGTGTAAAAGGAAGAAAACGGCTACAACATGCTTAGAAAGGGATTGGAGATTAGGTTAGAAATGAATGGATCTGTTCACTGAAAATTAATTAGGCTTGGGGCTGTTTTCCTATAGAGAAAAGAAGATTTCTAATTTAAAAACATATATGTTAAATTTTGTTTTTAATATAATATAATGTTTAATTTATTTTTTTTTAGTTTATATTATTTTTACTTTTAATTAAATTAAAATTAAATAATAATTAATTAAAAGACAAATATTAATAATTTTTTTAATAATGATATAAAAAATTTAAAAGTTATGTTATATAAAAAATAATAATTAAATTTTAATATTAATAAAATTTTAAGTCAAATTTAATTTACAAAATTGAAATAGTGAAATAAAATACTTATAATGTTTAAAAATAAAATATTAAAATTTAGAATAATTAATGTTTTAAAAAAGCTTATATAAAAAAAATGAAAGGTGGTGGTATATTATAAAGGTTGGCAAAAGTTTTTTTCTTTTAATATAAGCGTGTATAGAGTATGATTCTCTCATTGAAAAATATAAAATTATACTTGTTAATTTTTAAAATATAAATAAATATCGTTTCGTTATGTTAACTTTAAAATGAAATAAATAATATAGTTTCGACATGTTATTTTTTTAATATTAATATGTATGTTTTGGTGTAGTGACTTATGTTCGCTACTCAGCTGTTGGCGCAACACTGTTGTGCTGATAGAGCAAGGCTACTTATCAGCGCTTCTTCAGCACCGCTGCATGATTAAGCCTGATGTCAGCGCTTCTTCAGCTCTTCTGTTTGAATAAGTCTGTTGTCATCGCTTATTCAGACTACTGATTCAATAAGCCTACTGTCAGCGATTCTTCAGAGTCAGATTGCTGATTGAATAATCATGCTGTCAGCGCTTCTTCAGACTGCTGATTGAATAAGTTTGCTGTCAGCGCTTCTTCAGACTGTTGATTGAATAAATTTGCTATCAGCGCTTCTTCAGACTACTAATTGACAAGGCTGCTACTAGCGCCTCTTCAACTCTGTTGTTGACAAGGCTGCTGTTAGCGCCTCTTTAGCTCTACTGACATCAACTCTGTTGTTAGCGCTTTATCAGCTCTATATGTGCATTAAATATGTACAGAACTTAGTTTTATTCATTTATCAACGCATCATCAAAACTATGTCGTATTGATTTTAAATTATCCTAAATTCATTTTAATCAATTAAAACGTTTTTCATAATTCAACTTAATTAATTATTTCCCCTTTAATATTAATTTAATTATTTTCTCCCTTTTTCTTTTTTAACTTAATCTAACACATTTATCTACAAATTCATATGGTGGACATTTTTCAATTTGGCTTTAAACTACTTATAGTCGCGTTCAAAATGACCTATAAAACTGCTTGAAGTCTAAATAATTTAAAATTAGTCTTTTGAATTCATTTTCAATCTAAAATACCTTTGAAATTGTAGAAAAATACAAAAAAATTATAAATAACTTAAAATAATGTTCTGTATTTTATAGAAAAAAAGTATCCCGAATTAAGGTAGTTTGAATCATTTGTATCATTATGCTTACCTTATTATGTCCATAACTTGCATTTCTGGACTCTAAAAATAAAATAAAAAACAATCTCTGGATTATTATAATCATTTCTAATATTTTGATATATTAACTGTAATATTTTTGAATAATTTCAGGTTTTGGTCATTCTCAATCCTCTCATTAACATGTATGTCGTTACATAATTTTCTAGTATACTTCGTGGTAATGTATTAAGAAATTTAAAGGATGGTTTAAGAACGGAATTAGGCATAACCCCTTCAACTAGACTAGTAATTGTTTTTATTTCAAAACATACATAATAAAGGTTTATTCAAATAAAGTGGTATATGGTCATGTCTAAACTAGAAACTTCATAGTAGAGACCGTCTATTGAGACGGACGTGCTGACCACAACACCGAGGCTCTTTCCCACAAATAACTAAACACCTAACAAAATAAAAATCTCTACAAAACAAAAAGAAAAGCTAAAATTCAAAATACTATAAAAACTAAATTTCAAGAGGTTACAAAACTTGAACTAAATTTCTTTCCTAGTTTTCAAGGACTTAAATTAAGTGGTAACTTATAAACATAAACAAAACTAGGTAAAAAAAACGTTCAAGTCTATATATATATATATATATATATTTTGACGTCATCTTTACCAATTCTTAGAGAAAATGAAACATCACATCAATGTATTTACTTCTTAATTATTTAACAATTTAATCGTGAAACTGTTGTCACAAAGAATTTTGATAGAATAGAGTGGTTATGCTTTATTTTCTCAAGAATTGGTTTAGATAGACAGATTGACATGCACATGATGCAGCTGAAATAAATTCAACATATGTGATTGACAAAGATACTATGGGTTATTTCCTTGATGACAAGGATACAATAGTATGGCTCAATAGAAACACAACCAAATGTGTTATTTCTATCCTCTAAGTCACATGTATAGTTACTATCTGTATAGGCAATCAATTAATTGTTTCCTTCTTTTTTATAAATAACAAAACTCAAATATTCCTTTCAAATATCTCAATATTCTTTTTGATGTAGCTAAGTAAGAATTATTTGGACAATCTATAAACCTGCTAATAAGAATTACAGCAAACATAATATTTCCATAAAACTGTTAATAAGAATTACAACGAAAATAATATCTGGTTTTGTAGCATTTAAATACATAAGACATCCTACAAGTTGTTTGTAATAAGTTCCATCAACTTTGGCTCCATCACTTGTCTTTGTGAGCTTAGTACCGAGTACAATTAGGTTATGAACTGGATTGCATTGAGTCATATTAAATCTCTTAAGTATATTACTTTCTTTAGCTAACAAAAATTTCATTTTTTCCTTGTAAAATTTTAATACCAAGTAAGTACCTCATTTTTCCTAAATTAGTCTTGTCAAACTCAATTTTCTCATAGAATTTTTTAATCTCAACATCATATTTCCACAGTTTCCAATATAAATTAAGTCATCCATATAAATATATACAATCAAGATCATACTTCCTTCCCTCCTTCGTTTTTGCTAAAAAGAGTGTACTCATGTGACAGTTTGTAAAGTCTTCTTTCTTGAAATATGACTCAATTAGACTATAACATATTGAAACTTGTTTGAGACCATATGACAGTTTGTAGACTTTGTCTTTTTTTTTATAGCATATCCAGATGGTTGTTCAATATAAAAAATTTCAATTAAATCACCATTTAAAAATTATGTCTTACATTAAGTTGATACAAACTCCATTCTAGTGTAGCTGCAATAGAAATCATCATTCACCAATAGTGAAGAATATTATTGAGTTATACCTTCTTCATCTGACATAGGACTTCTATTCAAAATATGGACGGTCCACTTTACTGTTTATGGTCATAATGTTTTTGGAATATTTCTATTAGTTAACATACATCTCACCATATTAATAATCGTTTGGTTCTTTTTGAGCAATCTCATTTTGTTGTGGGGTGTATGATGATGTGAGTTGTTTTTTTATTCTATTTGCATCACAAAAAGTTATGAAACGAAAACCTTTTAGAGTACATTCACTGTCCTTTTCATCCAAACATTCAAAATGTTTAAATACATTGAAAGCCTTTGATTTTTTAATCAAAAAATATAACAAAGTTTTACGACTGAAATTGTCAATAAATATAATAAAATACATTTCATCTCCATTAGAAACAAGATTAAGTGATCTAGAAATGTTAACATGTACAGTTGAAGAACTTTTATAGCTTTCCAATTGATTTCTTTAGAAAAATGATATCTCTTCTATTTTCCAAGCAAACACTCTTGACATAATTTTGAAGGAGTTTCAAAATTTGGAAGACCCCTTACCATCTCTTTTTGTTATAATGTCATCAAGCCATTATAGCTTAAAGTGTCCATAAACTTGCAGCCAAAATTTAGCTTCATCTTCTTTAATTACAAACATTTATCTTGTCTTTTCCCTTTTTTTGATATGCATAATAAACATTTTGTTTCTAGTCATATCAATGGTCATGATCATCCCATTTTTTAGGATAATTTATCACCTTCTAATAGAACAGAAAGCCATTTGAAAGTAGTTGTCATGTACTTATTAAATTTAGTTTCAAACATGGTACATAAAAATACCTCAATAAGCATATGAATCTTCCTATTTACGACCATCTTAATGTTTCCTTTCTTTTTGACAACCAAAATAGTGATCTCTCATTCTTACTGATGTATTAAAATTTTAATTGAAATCTGAGAACAACTTTTTTTTTGTCATATGATTACTACAGTCAGTGTCAATGAACCACATTTCTTTTTCACTTTGTTCCTGAACATCTACACTTGCATCAACAATCATTCTTCAATAGTTTCTACATATTGTACTTTGTCTCTATCTCTCTTGTAGGACATTCAACTATGTAGTGTCTGTCTCTTCATCTTCTTCGAAATCTAGAAATACCTCTTCCTCCATAAGAGTGATTCATCATGACTAATCTTCAAAGTTTGTTCAACTTCTGTGCTGTGTGTTCATTCATCCTAGATTCATGAACAAACAAGCTACTTTGTAGTACATAAATTGTTAAAGTATCAATATTGTTTGATTCTTCAATTGAACATATCACATAGTCAAATTTTGTTGTCATGAATCATATAATTTTTTTTCTATAACCACAGCATCCTCCATATTTTCTCCAGCAACCCTCATTTTGTTTACAATATGAGGGTTCTTCCAAAATAGTTTGTGATAGACTCTCCAATCTTCATCTGCATAATCTCAAACTCTTTTTGAAGAGCTTTCCGTCGTGCCTTTTGCATCCGAGCAGTTCTCCTATACATTTGTTTCAATGAATCTCAGATGCTCTTAGACATATCTTTGTTGAAGGTTTGTCTCTGGCGTTGCACTATCTAAATCTATAAAGAGAAAATTTTTCACTTTTAGGTTTTTCAGCTTTAGAGCTTTCCGTGATTCCTTCTCTGCATTGGTAAGCCACACTTCGTTGTTTGTTGGTACTCCTTTTTCAATTAGCCCCCAAAACTCCTTCGATCGCAGAAAATTCTCCATGAGTATAGTCCAGTGATCGTAGTGCTCAGTGAGTTTAAGAATGACGACTTGAACGAAATTGTTCTTCTCGTTCGTCATGACAGTGCTTCAATTCTTATCAGCTTAAACATAATCAATTGCGTAAAATCGTTATTTCATCACTAACTTAATTAAGAACCTAAAGAGCCATCGATTATACCAAAATCTAACCTCATTGCATTTGAATGAATTTGTTTATAAACTAAACTATATAACTAGAAATAGAAACAAACTAAGCCATACAAAATTCTGGATTTTCTGAACAAACCACCAATTTAACACCCAGAATTTGCCTTGATCATGGGTATTTGGGGAAAACAAGAATTAAACATTTTTCAAGCCTTCAAAGTATAAACTGGGTATTTGAAGAGGGCCCTTCATCAAGCCAATACATTTGAACTTATGCTGGTTGTATTTGTCTCTGACTGCTACCAAGGAGCCTCCTCTTTTACCCAACTGCAAGTCTTGTATAAGAAGAACACATTCTTGTAAATCAGCAGGTTTGTATCCTGAAAACTTTTCAAGGTTTGCATTCCATGGATGTTTATCAGGGTGGAACATAAACCTGGAAAGGAATACGACAGAAGAAGCAATCACGGATGGCAGGAACTTGACACAGGCATAGTCCAGCAAACTCAGCTCTGCCAAGTAGCATCCCAATAACTGAAACTCCAAATCAGGATATTTTCGATCCTGTTCAGAAATCCTGGAGAATCTTCTCAAGAAGGTATTAATGGTTGGACTGCTCACTTCAAATTTAAGAGACTTAAGTATATCAGCTTCCATCTTGACCAGCTCTTCCTTTTTGTAAGTGTTATCTGTGATGTAGCAGAAGTCATCAAGTGTTGGAGGATTAATCTCTTCAAACTTTGAGGCAATCGACATTGAAGAAACGCCAAGCAACTGCAGGCTCTGCTTATTGAGAGGATTAAGAGACAAGAATCTGTCAATGTAAATGATTGAGAGATAAAGGGTGTCGGATTGAAGATTGTATTCTTCTGCAACCTCCACCAACCAATCCACCAAGACCCCTCTCATGTTTGCTGTCACATCTTTTTGCACCTTGTTGATATAGTCTTGCAGCGGCCTTCTCTTTGTCTCTTTCTCCATGTTATGAAGATAATCGTAGATATCATTTACATAACCATCGCACATCTCTGAATCATCAAACTTCGCTGCTGCTGTTTCATTTTCACGTACAGCCGTATGAGTACTTAAATGGGAAATCCCATCGAGAGGGGCTCTCTTCTTGGCGGGGGACTGCAGATGAGAATCAAGTCCGACTATTGCGTCGGCTGTCCTCTTCTTCCCGAATCGAGTAACACTCACTGAGTTTACTTTGACAGTCATACCTAACTTCTTCTCCTATATGATTGATTCTTCCTAGAAGAAGAAGAAGAAGAAGGAGATAGACAAGGGTAAGCAAGAGATAGACCAGGGGAAGCGAAGACGAAGAAGGAGATGATATGGCTTGTGATTTGGGAGGGTGAATAAGAAGGCATGGTTCCAGAGAAGCCACTATGTCTGCAAATTTCAAATGTTTTCTAATGGCGCTCTCCCTCACATGAAAACGAAAATTAGAACCTCAAATCCCCAAATATTTGAAAATTAGAAAGCCAAATCCCCAAATGATTGAAAAGGAATGAAAAGTTTTCACCCTCTTCTTCTTCTGTTTTGTTTTTAAATGGTTCCTCAACTTTTTCCTCATTCAAATTGAACCTCAAACACTTTTTAATAGCTGGGTCATTTAATTAACATTAAGGCATACCTATAAGTGATTGTCGATGGAATTAGGGTTTAGTATTATTACTAAATACTAAGTATGGTTGTTGTGACTATCATTATCTCCTTAATCAAGTTAAAGAAGTAATTCAAATGTGTGCAATTAAGTTGAGTTTAAATGTTGTGGTGTTTTCTTTTAGCGTTATGTTTTTCTTTTTTTTTTATGTGAATTTTTGTTTATTAGGTCTATTCTTATCCATATTTGTAATTTATTTAAGTAAATTATTTTAATGATGGAAAATATAAGTTCTCTAATAGTAGTTAGTTTCTAATAGTAGTTAGTTGTTTCATGATTTATATCAATTTCAAATAATATAATTATTTAAAATATGATATTTTTAAATAAAATTAATATTAGTTACAAACTAATCTTATTTATTTAATTTTTTAATCTACAATTTATCAAAGTAATTTAAGTGATCATTTTTTTATAACATATAAAAATCATTTATATAAAAAATTAACTAATAAAACTTATGACGGCTAAACCTAAATTTCGTTTTCTTCTCTCTAATATTTTGATAGGTTACGTACAACTACATTGTTCTTTAGAATACGTTGGTTGCATCATTTTTATCATCATCGTTTCTCTTTAGTGCTTTACAGTCTTTTTCAAGTGATCCTTCTTACCACAATTCCAGCAATCAAATGTCCGTCCAGACTTTGACTGACTCCTCCTATTCCTCGACATAGATCTTCTTTTAACTCAGTTTAAATTCTATCATTATCTCTGCCCATGTTTTCAACAATCATAGTAGAACGTTTGAGCGTTTCACCAGAATCAATTTTATGAACCTCTTCAGCAAGAATTTGATCTCTAACTTTAATAAATTTCATTTTAGAAGTTCCAACAGAGTTACTAATTGTTGCTCTCAAAGGTTCTCACATATTTGGTAGAGATGCTAACAAAATCAATCTCAACAGATTGCAGTTGATTCACAATTGTATTGAATTTGTTCAAATGAGTAGTGACCATCAACCATTCTTAAGTAAAAGAGTCTCTTCATTAAATGTACCATGTTTTTAGCAGATGGTTTCTCATACATATCAGAAAGAGATTTCATCAGACCCATGGTGATATTCTCCTTTGCTACATTGTGAGCAACCGTCTTGACTAGCGTCAATCGGACAACTCCCAAAACAAAACATGTCTATCAAGGAGTTTTCATTCAACTTCATCCATCTTCTCTGGTTTCTCACTCAAAGGAACATGAAGCTTCTTTCTGTAGAGGTAATCTTCAATCTGCATTCTCTAGAAGGCATATTTGTTCCATCAAATCTTCCAATCACGTGTCCTATACTATTCTCGTTTGCTATCGATTCCAATGCTTCGATCTAGACTAGTAGCTCTGATACCAGTTGTTAGGATTTGGATTCCCCAAATCTGACCTACTTGAAACGATATGTAAAAACACAAGTAAAGAAAAACACAAGAAGACACAAATT